>NW_015167530.1:884023-934583 GCF_001447785.1 Gekko japonicus | reverse complement strand
CACCGGATTGAGCATATCTGCTAACATTTTCATGACGTCTGCTCTCTCTTCCAGTTTTGGACTCTGACTACCCGCCAGTTTTGTTTTAAACTTTCTTTGCGAAGCCGCCATTTTATACGATTTTTTACAATTCCAAACCGCTTCTCACGGACTCAAAAAATCGTTGCCTCAATGTCAGAGCTCAAGTAAGTCTCTCAAAACAAAATCGCTACTTGTTTCCCCCCCTGCCCCTTCATTACGCTTATCTGTCCATTCGCATAAGAGGCATCCCTCTTTGCGCTCCACTTTTCCCACAGGGGGTAATTCGCTTTTGAAATATTCCATTTATTTTGAACTCACGTTCATTTTCGGTCATTTCTCTGACCTCGCTAGCAGTAATTGAAATTCCGCTCAATCTCCAGCGCTTGTTCCTGTCGAATCAGCTTGTGCCCGAGGGCCACACAGCGGCAGGACCGTCAGGGCGGAGGGAAGCCTCAATTCTCCGGCATTGAGCCGTCGAAGAGGCTGCCCCTCAAAAGCCCTCTGGCCTGGAGCCTATCGCAAAGGCTCCGTGTGAGTGCTACTTGAGGTAGCACCCCTCCATACCGCTGGTGTGCGGGCCGCTCCCCCGAGATCCGGGGAGAACGACCGCCATCGCTGATACACAAACCGGAAACTCCTAAATCTACATATAATTGATAGGGGTTGTATGGAAATGTTGTAACAATTCAGGCTTGGATCCTATGAGGGAGTTCTGTACTGTAGATCACACTTCTTTTCTCCTTATGGAATGGACCCTTGTGCAAACAGAAGTGTTAGCAGAAGAGGAAGTGTGCTCCACAGCAAGACTAGCATGCATGGAACTTGTTCACAGCACCCAAGCATTAGCATTTATATAGCACTTTTCCTGTTGCTCAAAGCATCCCATGTACTTTATCTCAGTAATCCACAAAACGAATCTGTAAATTAGAACAGTATCTTTGATGTATTGAGAAGTGGAGAGTCAATATCATATATTGAATTGCAAGGTTCCAGCTCCTGTCTCATACTTTTAGAAGAAGAAGAGCTGGATTTATACCCCGCTGTTCATTCGTAGTCTCAGAGCAGCTTGCAATCTCCTTCACTTCCTCTCCATACAACAGACACCCTGTGAAGTAAATAGGGCTGGGAGAGCTCTGACAGAACTGCTCTTGAGAAAACTGTGACTGTCCCAAGGTCATCCAGCTGGCTGCGTGTAGAGGAGAAGTGGGGAATCAAATGCGGCTCTTCAGATTAGAGTCTGCCACTCTTAACCGCTATATCAAAATGGCTTTCTGAGTTTAATTTTATTAGTCTGTTCACTAGAAGCACAGCCTTTCTCTGGTGTACAGAGGCTTCCTCCAGCAGAATACGCCTCTTCCATCAGAGAGCAAGGCTCCTTCTGCTCCAGGAAGACCACACCAGATTCATACATTCTGACCCATTGTGTATAGGGTAAGCTGCTTCCCTAAGGGCCAGACAAACAAGTGATCTGGAGAGTCAGGACAGGAGGACCCATTAGGGTTACCAACTCTGGGCTGGGAAATTCCTGGAGATTTGGGGGGTGGAGCCTTGGGAAGTCAGGGTTTAGGGAGGGGAAAGACCTCAGCAAGGTAGAATGCCGTAGAGTTCCCCCTCCATTGATTGCCATGGCATCAAAACAAGACTACACTGTACAGATCTACTGCAGGCACTTTGCACTACATAACTAATATTATTATGTACTATTTTGTGCACAATTTGAAGCTCATCTATATAGATGTTTAGCCTTTGCCTTGCCTGAACAAAAGTCTATGTTATTATTATTCTAGTGTGTGAGTCAAGGAGACCCCAAGGCATGTAACAGAAAATGCTGCCCCAATAAGGTTTTATGAGCATTCCACCATCTGCCAAGGAAAAACAGCATACAGTGTATGAATCATACAACTGTGATGAAGAAGAATTCACAATTATTTATCTAAAGATGTTATACAAAACATTAATTTCTGAATGTGATTATTACAAGAATTAATACAATAGAACAGAAGCGAAAAGGCGGGACGGTGGTCTCCGGATTGGTGCTGCCGTTTCGACTTCGCATTGACTGTAAGAAAATGTTTTCAATTATCAAAATTAGATGATGTATTATTACCACTGATTTTTTATTGATTGTACATAATTTTGAATTATTTATAAAGGCACAATTTTTAGTCAGAAGAAGACACATTGTCGAAACGGCAGCACCAATTTCGCTTCTGTTCTATTGTATTAATTCTTGTAATAATCAAATTCAGAAATTAATGTTTTGTATAACATCTTTAGATAAATAATTGTGAATGCTTCTTCATCACAGTTGTATGATTCATACATTGAAAGTTCTCTGGACTGTGACCATCTCATTGTTTGCTGAAGGAAAAACAACAACCATCTTTTATTAAATATTTCCCTTTGGCCGTAAAGGACTAGAACACTCGCAAATGCAACAATGATAAAATACAAGAAAATATGGTAATATAAGTTTGGCAGTTTCACCTTAGCTGCTAGTTTCCATTTCCCTTGCTGGGGTAAAAATTACTCCAGCATCTTCAGAATACACACTTTAATTTACAAAAAAAAAGGGGGGGGGAGATGTGAGAAGGGTATAAATACCTTGTTAAGTCTGAGGAATGTACTGAGTTGTAGAAAACAGAAAAGCAAGTTTTACCAATCCCCCTGCCCCTCCACACACACATACACTTATCTGGGTCAATTCATCCCTAACTTTTGGACTAGACTTTTAAGACAGGCATGCTAGGGGCATTTAAAGCTAAAGAAGATGAGAAAATGTTGGGGTGTTTTAAATGAAAATCTTCTCATTACATCTGGCTTTATAATTCTGTGCTTTTAAAACCTCACATGGGAGGAAAGAAAGACAGTTACATCTGTTTGAATATCTTAAAAAGCAGTAGTTCAGAAAGCCATCACAGTGTAGCCCCCCCTCCCAAACCCTAAATTTGCCAATCAAATGCCATGAACAAATACATAATGCAGGAATTGCAACTTATTCCCAGTTCAGACTTGGGGGAGGGGGAACATTATATTCTTCAAATAATGATATAGCTCATCTGAAATTCAACTCGTGTACAGTGACAATACCGTGCTCAGCTTATACCCAAACAGGCCAGGTTTCCCAAGCTTCCTACTACTTCTTTCTGTCCTACTGCCATCCCATAACCTTACAAAGCAGAACTTTGCATACCTGTTCTGGGAAAGGATCTGATTTCTGTTTTGGCGGTTACTGGCAAGAGCTTGGGTTTCTGTTTTTATAAATAGCTCCAAGGGCGTGCCCTGCTTCTTCTGGGGCAGGCCAGCCTCCAGGGAGGGTTTTAAAAATAAAGACAACATTGGTACATCTTACTCCTGACCATACCCTTGGAAATGAGCCCCATGCGATCTTTAAAGTAGAACTGCTGATCATTTACATCATACATTCAGTAGACAGCCTGTGTGACTCCCCCCCCCCCTCATGTTTTTAAAGGTGCAAGCAGAAATGACCTTCTTCTGCAAACCTAGCCCCGGTGGAGCTCCATTATAACACTCTGGTTGCAGGAAAGGGGGTGTTCAATCTTGGCACAAAAGAAGGAGGTTCCTCATGTTGCTTTCCAAGATGTTCATATGTGCCAGCCCCTGGAGTACATAATCACATCCTAGAATGATTGGAACAGTGCTGTTGAATGCAACCGTCCCTATTTAGCAGGAAAAGTCCCTATTTTCTATTATCTGTGAAATCACTTTTCCTATGTTGTCCCTGTTTAGCCATTTTAAAGATGCTTTGTAAAATGCTGTGTTACGCACTGTCATTTTTGCAACTTCTTCCCTAGGATCTCCTTATCTAGAATAGGTGGAATTTTAGTTTCCAAAATGCCCTTATTGCCCACCACGTACACATTGATCTTGTCTGGATCAAGTTTCAGTTTATTAACCCTCATCCGGTCCTTTATTGCCTTCAGACATTGGTTTACTACTTCTCTTCCATTTTCTTTTAGCCCAGAGGGTAGCTCCCTATCTTAACATGGATCAATGCCATGGTAACATTGAGGCTAGACTATCGGATCTCACTTTCAATAGGTCGGCCATTGAGGACAATTCAGAAACTCCACCTGGTACAGAATGCTACAACTTGATCATTATCAGGGGCTATGCAGAGTATGACACCTGTTCTGCAGTCACTCCAGTAGTTATAGATTCAAAGTACTTTTTATCATGTACAAAGCACTTCATGGTCTACCACCCACACATCTGCAGGACTGCACCTCCCACTGTGCTCTGCTTTGCTTATCTCAGCAGTCTTTTGAAGGTGCAACCCTGAAAATGGGTGAGATTGAAAGCTGTTTGTACCCCATTACTCTCTATCATGGTGGATGACTTGTTTGGTCAGAAAGTCTCCCATGTTCCCATCATTCTAGACAATGTGTAAAAAAAACAAATGTTTTTAATTGATGGGGGGGGGTTATAAAGGGATTAAGGTTGTAATTTAGTATCTGTGAATTCCTAGACAGTTCTCATTCTACTGTCACTTTGTGTGTGTTAAGTGTTGTTCTCTAATTTTGTGGACCACTCTTATTACACTGTTAGTTGTATGTAATATACTGTTCTGTTCTTGAGTTGTTTAACTACAACTCTGTGCTAGAAATGGGAGGCTGGATACATGTCTATAGTTATTAGGTATGTGGCATATAGAAATTTCTTTTTTTAGTTAGTGCAGTGCTTACACCACAGCAGCCGCAAGTGGCAACATAGGACTGGGGTGCCCTTTATTCTGGAATGGGCTTTTGTTGGCAATAATCAGTTTCACAGGTTCTATCAGATACAGCAGAAACAGAATTCCTCTGTCCCCTGCTTTCCATTTGACCTAGATGCCTGACCCTTTTCTCTTCTGAGTAATCTAATCCTCATTTCAAAAGTCTGCATTGGGGAAAAAAAATCAGAGACACTTCAGCTCTGCCTTTTGAAAACACCATATTTGCAAAGACAAAGTTATGAGTAACAGGCAACTCCTAAGCTATCTTGACATGGGATGTGGCTTCACTGAACTAATTATGACATAATAACCATACAATAAAGCCCAACTGTTTCAGTAGAAAAATATGTGCGCTGTACCGAAAAAGTTAATTATTGTTTACAATAGTCTAATTCATTGTGTTTCGTGTTTCTTTATAGTTTCTTGGATACGTATACAATAGCCTGTACATTAGGTAGATAGTTTTTAATGAGGTCACTTGGAATGGGGAATTTGGGGCAGAGTTACTTGCCATAGCAAATTAATCCCATTTAAAGGTTGAACAAGATATTACAAGAAGCACAGAGCTATCAAATAGCATGACACAATGTGGGATGTGATGTCACTGCATTGTGTGTTTTCCCATCTCACATAATTGGCTGGAGGGGGGACAGTGGCAGCTCCATGTTCCTTATCAAGTCAAATTTCACCCAAATTAATCAAGGTTATCACTTACAAGCTCTTTAACCGAGCAGACCTAGAGAGAGCTAACTGTCAGCTCGGGGACCCATTCTAATTCAGGGATTTCCTGTTAGGACCCCAGGGCCATGCCTGATTCCAACAACCCATTATCCCAAACACTGTGGTTAGTGAGACCTACTAGGACTGGGCGAGACCCAGGTTCAAATGCTTACTCTGCCATGAAATTCAGCGGGTGACCTTGAGCCAATGACTTTCTCTCAACCTAACCTAGTTGACAAGGTTGCTATGAGAATAAAAGGAACCATGTGCACCGCCTTGAGATCCTTGGAGGAAGGGTGGGATAAAAATAGCAGAAAGCTGAGACACACAGGTGAGCGACTCTTTAACCCACCTCTGTATGAACACAGAGAGGTTCTGTTAGAGGTCTCCCCTTATGTTTCTAAGGTGTTAGGCAAAATGTAGGCAAATGAGGGTGGGTGGTTCAGGAGAATAAAGGGAGAGCTCTTCCAAAACCACAGCAGATGTTGTTCGCACTGAGAACATTGAGGGTCTTGGCTTGTGTGGGACTGAGTCACTGTGAGGAGTTAATTGTGCTTGTCCCTTGTCCAGTTTAAATTATGGCCTCTCCTTGTTAACAATTAAACATTAGGCATTCTTTAGAAAGCCAGTGTAGTGTTGAATGCCCGACTAGGAGCCCTGGGTCTGAGACCCACAGTAATGAATGACCTTGGGCCAGTAATTTTCTTTACTTCAGATCATTGTTCCGTTGATACTGGAGTGGGGTGGGGTGGCAGAACAGAGATGGTCTGAGCAAGGACCATCTTTTAACTGGGATGGCGAATAAGGGCCAGGATGATTCTGGGATTTTACCTTTAGGTTATATTTTATTGGTTTAGCTGGGTTTAACTGAACACCTAATATTTAACCTATTGTATCATGCTCCTGTGCTGTTTGGCTGGGTCAAGCCAGAAAAGGGCAGATGTAGCAGCAGCCCCCTGCCATTCTCAGGCTTCAGGCAAATGCTCTACCCACACATATAGGAGCTCCCCCAGGCCATATGAGAGGGGATTTGGTTCAGTAGTAGAGCACATGCCTCACATGCAAAAGGTCTCCCATTTAATATGTACCAGCTCCAGCGGAAAGGGTCTTGGGTAGCAGCTGATGGGAAGGACTCTGTTGTGTCCGTGGACCGACACTAGAGGTCTACGTCCGGAGTCCCCTAGCTTGGCTTCTAACACAATAGGGGCCAAGGATCCTAGTCCACCTTTTAGTACACCAATAGGAACTTGGGGGGAGATTCAAACCCTCCAGTAGGACTGTGGGTGTGTCTAGGGTGGGTGTATATAATTGGCCCTTGCTGGCCAGTTCTTTGTCTTGTGTTGCACTGAATAAATGTGACTTGTCAGCATGTCGTAGTCCACCTCTCCATGCATCGAACCCAGTACTTTTCAGACTCCTCTCTGCCAGAGACCCTGGACAGCTGCTGCTGCTGGTCAAAGCGCTAGACAGACCCTTCGTTTGACTCAACATAAAGCAGCTCCTTATGTCCATTGCTCCCACAGTGGCACATGGGAAAGATTTACGCAACTCCATGTGTTACCCAAAGATGCCAGGTTGCAACATTTCTTTTGGAAATAATCACATGGCTCAGTGGTTCTCAAACTATAGGTTGCAACCAATGCTCCCTCTAAGCTCTGGGGCCTTGTGAGCAAACATACAACTTGGTGAGCGCCTGGCATTAAAGTTGTGAGCGAGCAATTTGGCTACTGCATACATTAGTTTGCTCTGGAGCCCTCCTTCCTGAGCGGAGACAAAAATGTGTGAGCCGGAGGCTAAAAAACTGAGCTAGCTCACACTGACTCAGCTTAGAGGAAACACTGGTTGCAACCCTCTTGCAGGTGGGTTGTGAGCAATGTTCCCTCTAAGCTTTGGAGTCTTGTGAGCGAAAATTCTACTTCGTGAGCTACCAGCATTAAAGTTGTGAGCAAATGATTTGGCTGCTGCATGAATTAGTTTGCTATGGAGCCATCCTTCCTGAGCTAAGAAAAAAATGTGTGAGCTAGAGGCTAAAAAACTGTGAGCCAGCTCACACTAACTCAGCTTAGGGGGAACACTGGTTGTGAGACCAGGAGACAGGAGGATGAACAATGTGAGCTCAGAGAGAAGGGTTTCTGGGCCTGCCCCTCCCAGTGGAGGGAAAAGGATAGAAGAGGGAGGAGCAAGAAGAAAAATGTGACTTCAAGTCACAAAATGTCCTTAGGTCGGAACTGACTCATAGTGACCCCATCCACAGGGTGTTCTAGGCAAGAGACAAGCAGAGGTGGTTTGTCAGTGCCTTCTTCTGCACAGCAACCCCCGTCTTCCTTGGTGCTTTGCCACACCAGTACTAAATATGGCTGACCCTGCCAATTTCTGACCACCTCAGGTTAAGCTGGACTGTTCAGGCTGTGAGGGAGAAACATGGGGAAAGTAATTTGAATTTTTTATTGGTACGACCCCCCCTCCCCCATTTCTTCTGCTCAGGCAGCGGAAGTCATATCACACGTTATATTTTTAGGAGTACACCTAATATTTTAAGTGTGTACCTAAAAAAATAAAGTGAGATTTGCATTCATATCTTTGTAAATGTAGGCATTCGACAGCACACTAATTAGGAAGGTGATCTTGGCTGTAGTTCCCGTAAATTCATTGGCAAATTTGGGTTTTACCTCTGCATACCATGCAAAATGGCCATGACATTTTTATATAGCCTGTTGATCAGTGTTGCTCCATACCATTTATAAACCTTAAAAATTAAAAATAGAACATAAATGATTCATTCTTAACCAGTTTCATGTCAGTGAGGGCCAAAGCAGCATACAGTTGTTTTTGAAGTGGGCCCCCAAAGGTGGAACAAGTTTCAAAATGGGCTCCACTTTAAAAGTCTGGGAACTACTGATGCAGACAATTTAAAGGCCAGAGAGCCTATCCAATCCCAGGACCTTTTCCTGGAATCCTTGTGAAATCTTTTAACTGTGATGGCGAATAAAGGCCAGGATGATTCTGGGATTTTACCTTTAGATAATATTTTATTGGTTTAGCTGGGTTTAACTGAACACCTAATATTTAACCTATTGTATAATGCTCCTATGCCGTTTGGCTGGGTCAAGCCAGAAACTTGAACAAAGACATAAAGATGACAACAATATGCTGCAAATTACAACATACTGAATAATTTTTAAATGTTTTGAAGGTGTGTTACATAACAGTAAACAAACCCAGGGTACAAGATGTTCTCACCATATATATTAGTAACTACATACCATGACTAAGAACGAATGTATTATCTGCTTCTTCAGTGCTTACGGGACCCGGAATGAACTGAACACAGTCCTTTTGTCCTATATTCTAGTAATTTAATACTGGATCCTGCTTGACGGTTAAACTAATCTTTAGAGGCCTTTTCTGTATGCCCCCACCTTCAGGTAGCTGGCTGTTACCACACAGATGTGTCATGAATCCCATGATTATACCTCACAAATAAGGCCTGGTCTATGCATTCAACACAGGGAGTTGCAATGTTCTGGCAAAGCACTGAGAAGGTAGAACGGTTGGTCAGTCTTTATAGACCAGCACAACTCTCAGCAAACAAAATGGGTAAGAGAAATAATTAAAATTAACTCCCACACATAAATTATCTTATAATTCAAAGGGAAGCACAAGTTAAATAGAATAATAGATTAAAATGTATTTAATCTTCCCCCCTCAAGTGTAAGGTCTGGTTGGTTCACACAGGATAGCAGAGCTCTGACTGCAGGCTCAGGATTCCAGCACAATAGAAAACGTGCAAATCTTTTCTTGGCTGGAGCTGCTGGTCTTCTGTTTAATTCATTTATTTCATTTATACCCCGTCATTCTCCCCAGTATGGACCCAAAGTGGCTTACACCATTCTCCTCTCCTGCATTTTATCCTCACAACAACCCCATGAGGTAGGTTAGGATGAGAGAGTGTGACTGGCCATGATCACCCAAGCAAACTTCTATAAGTACCAGTGGGGATTACAACTCGGGTCTCCGAGAGACCAGTTTGCGGGGAACATTTTCAAAAGAGTGGCTCATTCCACAATGAGATCCTCCACCAGCAGTCGACAGCGCCGCCGCCTCATTCCTCATCCCTTGCACGCGGGAGGCCGTTCCCCGCTGGCTACTCGGGTCGTCTGGATGCGCTCACGACCCGGGAGGGCGGTTCCTGGGCTACAAGACCCGCCCACTAGCCCTCTACCGGCCGCAGCCTGCCATCGCCGTGGCAAGTCCTTCCCCGGGCACCTGCGCCGGCTCCCCTCCAGCCCGGGCTGTTCAGTCACTTCCGGAGCAGGATCCAGCCTGGGCAGAGAGGCACCGGCAGGATGGCGGCGGCGGCGGCGGCAGGGGCAGCCGAGAAGGAGGCGAGTCAGCAGAGCAGCCTGGGCGCCTATTCGCCCGTGGACTACATGAGCATCACCAGCTTTCCCCGCTTGCCCGAGGAGGAGGCGGCGGCGGCGGCGGCGGCGGCGGGGGGGGGCAGCGTTAACGCGGCCGAGAGTTGCCTGCGCTCCAGGAAGGAGGAAGACGCGTTCCTGGGAGAGCAGGACACCGAGGAGGCGGGACGCCTGCCTGCCTGCCTGCCTGCCTGCCTACCTCCATTCGGCCATCCATCCGTGACTCCATCCATGCATCATCTCTCCCTCCGCCGCCCGCCCTCTCTCTCCCTCCTCCCCGGCCGCCTCCCGAGCATCCCTCCTCCCCGCCCGCCTGCCTCTCTCCATCGGTGCATTGCTCTCAGGACGCCCCCCGCCTGCGTCATCCCTTCCTCCTGTCCACAGGCATTTGGCTCCAGCCCAGTCCCCTTTCCATGATGCAGCCATCCCAGCATCCCTGGCCTCAGAGCAGCTGCCCGACCTCCTCCCCATCCCTCGGGCCTCTGGGTGTCTCAGCCAGACTGTCCCATGAATCTGTAGCTCTCTTTTCTGCAGCCATCTTTTCCTATTTCCCCACTCCCCCCCCCCATATTAAGTGATCGTGCTCCGAGCATCTTTTGGTGCATGTATCGTCGTGCTGTTCCTGCCACCTCCTTCCACATCTCTTGCCTTCCCAGCATTCTCCTCTGTCTCCCATTTCATTTTCAGTTCCTTCTCCTTGCTTTCCTCTGAGGGGGCAATAAAGTAAGTGACTTTATGGCTTCTGTCTCTCCAAAGCTTGCAGTCTATAGATGCACCGGCCACCCACATTTTTACTCTTCCAGTAAGCTAGCTCCCCCCAATCTTCATCATCTTCCAAAGTCCCACTTTACTTTGAAAAACTCCCAAGTGCTGTTTAAGGGAACTTTCTGGATCTTATGATTTGCCCTCTCTTATGCTCATGGAATAGCAAGGTGAGATGTACTTAGATGTTGGTCTTTGGAGTGTTGCCAAGTTAATTACTGAGCCTAGTCAATTCCAACCAAAGAATCTGGCAGCCTTCTTCTGTGGAATCCTTTTGGTCCTCTAATGTTTGAAAAGCAGGTGGAAATGGTTTGATAGGACGTATGAGAGCAAAAACTGAACTACTACAAATCTACACACACACCCCATCTATTATTGCCATACCAACAGTAGGTAACACCAAAGAATACACTTCTGGACTTTTTCTAGATTTACACTGCAAGAGCCAGATGAAATTAGACAAGGGCTGTCAAAAAGACCCACACATTTCCTAATTTCAGATTTTGCGGCTTGTTACAATCGATTCATCGTGTACCTTTTTATCCTACCCTTCCTCCAAGGAGCTCAGGGCACTGTATATGGTTTCCCCCCCCCTCCAATTTATCCCCACAACAACCCATGGGAAGTAGGTTAGGCTAAAAGAGAATGACTGGCCCAGGTGGCCCAGTAAATTTCATGGCAAATGGGGATTTGAACCTGGGTCTCCCCAGTCGTAAATCAACACTTATAAACACTGTGCCATGCTGGCTTTCAAGGATTACATGCAGAGGGTAGAGTTTCCATTTGCTTGTGTGTATCAGGCAAGACTGAAGCAGAATGTACCTCTTTTTTTCTTCCTCTCGTAATATTAGAATGGAGCCACCCAGCAAAGCTGACTGAGACTAGGTTCAGGACTGACAATGTGAAGTAAAAGTTCTCCATCCACTGTGTAATGATTTGTAAAGCAAATGCTTGTCTCATCTCCCATAGCCATCTTTTTTTTTAGAGGTGGGGGTGTGGTTCAGAGCATCCACTTGTCCTATAGAAGATCTCTGATTCAATCCCCTGGCATTTCCAGTTAGAAGGATCAGGTATTAGGTGATGCTAGAGGGTTGCTGTCAGTCACTAGATCATACTGACCTTGATAGATCAATAATCTTGGCTTGCTGCACAATAGCTTTATGTGTTCCGCTTTATGTGTTCCCCTCCATTCATCCAGATCATCCCAGGCTCTAATAGAAACAAGTTTGTGTGTGTGTGTGTGTGTTTGTGTGTATGTTTAATATTTTCTTATCCTTCCAGGCCTTTGAAACCTGAAAAGAAATAAAACATTTAATGTCATACCATCGTGTTTACATGTCAGTAGTTTAGCCACATCTGTTGTCACGTGCTTATGCATCATTTGGTTTGAATACTGAAGAATTTCCTGTTTGAAGTTTGTTTGATTGCCTGCCAGCTCAAAAAGCTGTGAAGCATCTTGCTGGGATCTCAGTATCTTTACCAGCCTCTCTGCCTATTATTGTATATGTGGCTCTCCCAGTCTTCAGAAACATTTGGTGTGAAAATTATAATAACTGCAAATACTGACGATTTCTGTTCTAGCTATGTGGAATTTTAATAAAACTATATGTTTGCCATTTTTATAATGGTTATTTATTATAATACTTTATCATATTTCAAATGATCAAAGCATTTCACATGCCTTATTTATTTATTTATTAAATTAGATTTGCTAGGCCACCCTCCCCTAGAAGTAGGGCTCAGGGCGGCTTACAACAAAATGATATACGAATGTCAGATTAAAAGCCTCAAAATATAAAGTACTTGATGTATCTGTTATCATGTCTTGGGTGGGTACATGGAGCTAGTCCTTTTGTGAAAAGGCTTTGAGTAATAATTGCATCTCCCTGCCCCTCTTGCCAGCATTGATCCTTCTAGTACAGGTTTTACTCATTTAATTCATGCCACATACAGCACCCTCTGCCAAAGCTGGTGTATCTTTGTGAAAGACAGATACGTAGCTTTAAAGGTGTCTTTAAATTGATAGGCAAAGCAAGTTGATTAATGATTGAATTTTGGGCTTTTTGCATTTTTTTTGTCAACCTTAAAAAATCCTCTGCATCTGAAGCACACTATTAGTCCTCCCAAAGAGTCATACATATTTTATTAGTCCTCCCAAAGAGTCATACATATTTGGGGAAACTTCCACACTTTAACCTCTCCTCCTTGTATACAAGTATCTCTATTAATAGAGAGGCAGAGCTCCCTTACTCAGTTCCTACTGTTTTTCCATGACTGTGGACATCCACCACCTGGTTATTTCTCTCTGTTGCCCCCACCTCGACTACAGTGGCACTGACAAAATCAAGGGAATTCCTCATTTTGTGTGTGTGGAATATTAATGTGTGCACCAGGAATATATATTCCATTTTGGAGGGGACAAAAATGTATTTATTTATTTCGTTAGATTTCTTAACCGCCCTTCCCTGTTTACGTGGGGCTCAGGGCGGTTTACAACAAAATAATTCAATACAATTTTAAAAACAGTTTAAAACTAGTTTAAAAATACAAGAATTCGATATTAAAACATGCAGCATAAATATTTGAACACTTTAAAAAACAAGATGGCATATCTAGCATTCAGATTTTCATAGGGGTGGGAGGGGACGGTGCTGGGCAGATGTAAGAGAACCGTCGCTGGCCTCAACCAAAGGCCTGGCGGAACATCTCTGGCCTTGAATGCTCTGCGGAACTTTAATGGATCAGACAGGGCACAGATGTCATTCAGCAGAGAGTTCCACCAAGCTGGGGCCAAGGCTGAGAAAGCCCTGGCCCTGGTCGAGGCCAGCCAGATATCTTTGGGGCCAGGAATCACCAGGAGATTCTTATCTGTTGATCTCAATGCCCTTTGGGGGACATATCAGGAGAGGTGGTCCCGAAAGTACATAGGTCCCGACCATTAAGGGCTTTAAAGGTGAGCACCAAAACCTTGACTCTGATCCAGTGCTCCACTGGCAGCAGTGCAGCTTGCACAGCACTGGATGGATATGTCCCCTCCGTGGAGTCCCTGTAAGGACCCACGCAGCCACATTTTGTACCAGTTGGAGCTTCTGGGTCAGTCTCAAGGGTAGCCCTACGTATAGTGAGTTACAATGATCCAACTTGGAAGTGACCTCTATGCTGAGGAAATTGCTAGGGTTTTCCCATGAAAATGTGCAGTTTCACCAGCACAGATAAAATTGATAAGGCTCTCTTCTGAATTTTCTTCTTCTCAGCCATGGCTGAGTGGTACAGCACTTGCTTGGCATGCAGAAGGTTTGATCCCCAGCATCTCCAGTTAAAAGGATCATGCTGTAGGTGATGTGAAAGATCTCTGCCTGAGATGCTGGAGAGCTGCTGCCAGTCCACGTGAACAGTGCTTGACCTTAATGGACCAGTGGCCTGATTCAGTATAGGGCAGACTCACATTTGTCATATGCACCCAACATATCAGCTTCACTAGCATCAAGGTGGTGGTAAAGGAGACAGCAATGGAGTAAGTGGGTAGGTAATGCAGAAGGGTGGCATACGTACTGTCAAGCAATCACCAAGCAAGTCATGATGGGACTGGAGCGATATCTGTTTACAGGGAGATATGGGCCATTATCCAGGTAGATTTGGATAGAGGAGGAGCTGTGGCTCAGTGGGAGAGTCTGCTTTCAGTGGTGAAGGTCCCAGGTTCAATCCTTGGCATCTCCAGTTAAAAGGACCAGGCAGTAGGTGATATGAAAGACCTTCACCCGAGACCCTGGAGAACTGCTGCCAGTCAGAGCAGACAACACTGATATTGACAGACCAGTGGTCTGACTCGGTATAACAATACAAAAATCAGAAAAAACTGTGAAAAGGTGACGCTTCACAGTTTTTTTCCTGATTTTTGTATTGCCTTATGACTGTGCCAATCATTTGACATCATATCTGACTCGGTATAAGGCAGCTTGCAGTGTTCATCAGAGGATCATATCTTCTCCCGCACTAGCTGGAGACATCTAGGGAAAGCATAACTTGTGAGTGGTGGCAGTATGCATGATATGTAGCAGAGGAAAACTAAACGTGCTTGAAAATGCATGTGTCATTTCAGCCCTAGACTCCTGGCAAACAGCACCACCAGGATCTGTCTTGACAATCACTAGTCTAGTTATCTGTAAATGCACTACGGTTGCTGAGGAAAGTGGATGTCCAGGAACATTTTACTAACATTTTACTAACACAACCAGAGACAACTAGACAACATGCTGGAAATGATCAGTGGGTCTTCAGACGTCTAGTATTTAAAAAAAAAAAAAACAGCAGAGGGAGGAATTTGGATTAGGGTTGCTGTGCTGAGATGCAGGGAATGTTTCTTCCTCTCCTGCACAATCGCATGTGTAGAGACTAGGGTTGCCAACAGGCCTGGAGAAGTGTCCTGTCCCTTTAACAGAGGCTTCATGTGTAGAAATGGCAAGCGAAGGTTTTCATCACCTGGTAAATAACATCCCATTAAGCCACTATTAAAGGGACAGGACTCCTTTCCCCTCCAGACTACTCTAGTAAGCCCTGACTACATTGACACATAAATGGATGTTACAACATCTTTGCTCTACAAGCAGTCATTCATTTCCTGGATTGTCTTGTCTATGCAGGAAAATCCAGCTGAGAAAGAATATCCAATAGCATGTGGATGCAGCTCCCGAATAGCTATTAGCCCTGGCCTTGCACAAAGATAAACTTCCATTGTGAATGGAATGTGTCTTAATGTTCCATTCGTGTTCTTGGCTAAGCAGAAAACCAACTTTTGTGGGGTCAGTTTCACTCATGCGGTAACACCTTGTGCTTCAAAACGATTTTGAAACAAGCAGAGGAACAAATGAGCGTGGGCTGTTTGTAGAAAAACAGAGGGTTGCATTGCTCCCATTACTCACTAGCTCTGATAGTCATCAAAAAAGGTGGAGCCCACAGTTCCCTGTGCTGTACTGTTGGGGAATGTGGGATGGTATGCAAGATACACAGACGGAGAGGGGTCAGGAAAGAGCGTGTTTGCTCTCTTTTGAGTTTCTGGCAATATTGATATCCTTTCTGGGTGGCCCAATTTCCAATGTGGATCTTAGAAAACTGTTCACAGTTTTATAGAGATTGCAATGTCTACTGAGTCCAAATCCCCTTTGCTTTTATTGCACTGACTGCCTGCTGATATAGAAAACATGGATGGAATTGTATCCAGACTAGCATTTCTGCAGGCATAAGGACTTCTACGCATGGAGCATGATTTTCCCATCCCCTTTCCAATGTTCCCTCTAAGCTGTGGAGTCTTGTGAGCAAAAATTCTACTTTGTGGGCCACTGGCATTAAAGTTGTGAGCGAGCAATTTGGCTGCTGCATAAATCAGTCTGCTCTGGAGCCATCCTTCCTGAGCGAAGACAAAAATGTGTGAGCCAGAGGCTAAAAAACTGTGAGCTAGCTCACACTAACTCAGCTTAGAGGGAACACTGCCCCTTTCCCTTTTGAGCTGCTGTGGGGGAGGCATGGCAGCAAAATCATGCTCTGTGGGTAGAAATGCTTGGTCTGCGGGAATACTAGTGTAGACCCAAGCTATTGTTGGGAGTCATTTCCTTTGCTCCCCAAGCAAATCATCAGCACTGTTAGCACCCTGACCCTGTTTGGCAGAAGTTCCTTTTGGAGCATAGCTATATGTTCTTCTTGGGTCTATGCAGTCAAACATGTATTCTGAGCCCATACTGGGGTGGGAATTTAACCCCAGGCTCATGTAGGACTGATTTGCGTAGCAATCATTAATGTCAATCAAGAACCAAAAGGGTGAGAAGAAAGTCTAAAGAAGGGCCAATATTAAAAACCTAGTTATAACTTATAATACACAAAAATACAAGTATTTATTAGAAAGACAGTTAAAAACATACATAAGGGCCCAATGAAAGCCTCGTAAAAAGTATAGCCTAAACACATGACCTGACGTGTTTCTGCTCTATTTGGGCCTTCAGAGGTCAAACAATATTAAGGTATACATAACTTAAATACATATTGCAATAAGATAACCAATAAGTGAATATTGGACCAGGAAGAGGAAGGTTAAGCAGCAAGATCTAAGGACCCATGACAAAGATGTTTGTGAGGCCTCAAAAGGTGAAAGTCATGTGTCTGGTGCCAAATGCACAGTTGCTGAATTAGAACATCTTCCAATTTAGGTCCAAAAAGCACCTGTGTGGCTATCAAAGTCAGAGCCAGAGTGTCCACAAGCAAATAGCTCATGCAGGACCGATTTGTGTAGCAATAATTAATTGCTTAATTAATTAATTAATTAATTTCACTTTTACCCCGCCCTCCCCGCTAGGCAGGCTCAGGGCGGCTTCCAAGAACTGACAAGCAGTATACATTCATAATAGATTATAAAACATCAATTAAAACACAGCAATCAATATAAAACATTCATTAAAACATTCATTAGATGGCAATAGAACTAAGGTGCAATTTAAGGACACATTCGGCAGTACCACCGCATTAGATCATATAGGATCGGAGTTCACTACAGGGCGCAGCTGGTAAAACGTCGCTCCTATTGGAATGCCTGCCTAAAAAGTTCTGTTTTCACGGCCCTGCGGAACTGTGACAAGTCCCGCAGGGCCCTGATCTCGGCAGGGAGCTCGTTCCAGTAGGACGGAGCTACAAACAAAAAAGCCCTCGTCCTGGTTACCATCAACCTGACTTCCTTAGGGCCAGGGAGGGCCAGGCGGTTAATGTGCAAGGAAAGGGATCTTCAGCCCCCCCCCATGCTGTTTGCCAGATCTGAAACAGCTTTGGGGGTGCAATTTGCCCCTTTGGGGGGCTCCATGTGTCCTGATGGGGTACACCTGTGGGGCCAACAGCACCCTTGGAACCATTTCAGGTTGGGAAAATAGCATGGAGGAAGACTTAAGTTCCCTTTCCTTACATTCCGTGGTCTAGATCTAAATCAGACACATAGAATTCACAATACGTATTGGATCACATGGACCCAGGGAGAACTTGGGGAAAACATGTTGTTAGGCCCTTATGCACATCTCTGGCTTGGGGAGCTAAAACCCTGAAGGCTTTAGGAAACCGACTGGTTATTCCTAAATTGTATTTTAGGGTTGTGAGAACTTTCAGGGTATCACTGAGTGATGTCACAGACAAAGCAAAATAATGTTCTAATGAGAAGTAGAGAGCAGAGAAGACTGAAATTCTGATTTCCCCCCCAAATTAAAATTCAACTACCTTTTATAAAGAGCTTAGAATATGCTGCTTTAGAAGCACAACACTAGCATTTGGTTTATGTACTGATTTCTTGAACTCAGCTTGAGACTGGTGGTTAATTATGGGTCACAATTTAAAAAATATTCTCAAATCAAATACATTTGGATTTCTAGTGCCTTTTTTGCTGGTAAATCTACCTGCATCTGAAAGAGTATTACTTTAAACAGAGCACTGTTGTTTGTGTCACATATTTCAGTGTATGATGATATGCATCGCAATGTGGAACTGTTCTTAAAGTGTAACATTTTACTTAATGTGTTTTAGAATAGTGAATCCTTAGGACAAAACAGAGCTTAAGTGAGCAGGTTTCCTTATCTTTGGCTGCATGTGTTCTTCGTTTGTTGTGATGATGATCCAGGCTTCAGTGGTTATCAAGCAAGTTCTGCCAAGAAAACTGTGTAAGAACACATGGCTCTTTCCAGTTTTGAATAATCATTTCATTAGAATACATTTACATGCAATGTTCATTTCACTTTTCTTTCTGACCCCTATTAAGCAGTGGGACCATTATGGTGCCAACCAAGAGTTACGTAAATATTTGGGTGTCTTTTTTATTGTCTTTACAAGGATGTTTAAACGTGACCATTTTGCATTTTGATTCATGTTTGGGGAGTTTTAAAGGAAATGAACTGAGAGTGAAAGAATGGAATTGTGATTACATACATGGGTGTTAAAGAGATCAGATGCAGTTCATGCACTGTGTTGTTCCACTGTCACTGATCCATATTTACACAGCAGACAGGGTAACTGCATAACTGGTTTAGATCAGGAATGTGTTCAGTGAGTTTCCTGGTTCAAGAATTTAGGAACTGCCAGATTAGGCCAAAGCAATCCATCCAACATCTGTCCATGACAGTGACCCCAGGAAGATGTAATGGAATATAGTCATTCCTTTTTATTTCCTCTCAGCATTGTGAGTGCTCCTTGGAGAACAAGGCCAAAGTATAAAATTACCCTTATAAACCCTTATAAAACCTTATAAACCTTATAATTACCCTTATAAACCCTGAATATGAAACTTACATTTTTAGCTGCTATGGCTGATATTGGTAGACCCATCCTTCATAAATTAGTCTCTTGCTTCTAAGAAGCACCCAAACTTGGAACCATCACAACATCTACAGGCAATGAATTCTGTCTATTCATTGTGTGCTGTGTGAAAGAAGGCACTGTCAGAACTCAGCAGGTTCAGAATAGGGACTTAACAACTAAAAGTCAGCCTTTGTCTCCCAGCCATTTCAGTGCTGCAAATACAGAGTTAATCTGGAATCATGGGTGCTTCTGAAACTTCTGGGGAACATTTAGACTGAAGGAAACAGGTAAACAGATGCACAATATGTTCAAAATTCATGACCTGTGAAGGACAACCTTCCTCCACACAATTCCCGCTATGCCATGAAGGTTGCTGGATGATCTTGGGCCAGTTACTCTCAGCTAAACTTACCTTACAGGCAGTGTTCCCTCTAAGGTGAGTTAGTATGAACTAGCTCACAGTTTTTTAGCCTCCAGCTCACACATTTTTGTCTTAGCTCAGGAAGGATGGCTCCAGAGCAAACTAATTTATGCAGTAGCCACATTGCTTGCTCACAACTTTAATGCCAGGAGCTCACAAAGTAGAATTTTTGCTCACAAGACTCCACAGCTTAGAAGGAACATTACACAGGGTTGTTGTGAGAATTAAATGAGTTGGGGAAGAACATGTATGAGCTCCTCAGAGGAAGGTGAGATAAAAGTGTACTAGACAGATAGAAAGGTGAGGTGACCCAGAACTGAGCATCAGCAGCATATATGGCTATTCTTATAATTTAAAGATTCACATAGTTAGATTGCACTGAGCATCTTAAAATGATATTGAATCATATACACTGTGTCATGCATCTCAATATAACCAATGTGTTCCTAAAGAGTGAAGGGGGCTTCAACATGTCTCCCTCTTTTGCGGGTAGGGGGAGCTCTTTCCTTTTCAATTATTTCTACTTAACTGGTTCACAAGTAGGATAAATCCTGTCCAAACAGGACCCCAGTGGATGCATGGAAACTGTAATCATCAGCTTGTTTGCTAAATCATCTAAGGTTACATGGAGGGTTTCAGAAACAGGGCTCCATCTTTCATCGGTTTTCATACCACTCATGCATCATAGGAACATCATATATTTCATTCTGCATGCTGAGTTACTGTTGTAAAGAATTGTATGGGATCATATGAAAGATTAGACCCCTTGCTTTTTAAAAAATAAAAGAGTGAACTTTTAGTTTTGATAACATTGCTATTTCTACCATGACACACACAAAAGTAACCACATCAAACCAAACACTGCTTTTTTCAATTTGTCTCTGCATTTTTCCCCATTTAATTGTGTCTGTCTACCCATTGCCAGCTATTGTGCTTATACAGCTATCATGCTATAGCAGTAATTCACAACTGGATTGGCTAGTTCACCCAGGAAAATGCAGTATGCATGCACATGAAATTAAATGAAGTGTGCATGCACATGAAAGCTTATACCCAGAATTAATCTTTGTTGGTCTTAAAGGTGCCACTGGACTCAAACTTTGTTCTGTAACTTCATACCAACATGGCTACCCCACCTGAACCACTTCCAGATGGTCACTGTAGCACACTGATTGCACAATATCCGCCAAAGTATGGATGCAGCCAAAGGCTAGACCTTTAAATTGTATTAAGCATCTTACCTCTCGATACGGAAATGTTTTCTTGGCATCCCTACAGCTGTGGTTTTTCCCAGTATCATAAGAACACATTGCAGGCAGGGTCAGGGTGCAAGCAAAAACCATGAGCAGCGGGTACAAAGGACAAGTGATGTTCCACGTGAGCACATGGAGTTGCCTTCCACTGAGTCAGATCATTGGTCTATCAAGGTCAGTATTGTCTCTTCTGAGTGGCAGGGCTTCTCCAGAGTCTCAGACAGAGGTCTTTCACATGACCTTTTACCTGAAGATGCTAGGGACTGAACCTGGGCCCTTCCTCATGCCACGCAAATGCTCTGCCACTAAGCCAAAATCCTCTGCTAGGATGTAGACTGCCTCTCCCACTTCACTGTAGCACTGCCTTAAGACTGCCAAGAGTTAATGAGAAGCCTGTGTAAGATGAACCCATAATAGCTGCAACTGAGCCAGAAAATCTGAAAGCACAGGCTGAGAAAGGAGGCAACAGTCTTTGGAACAGGTGCAGGTGTAACAGGTGTGTCTGCATATGCTTTGGAAGAAGAAAAAAGAGTCTGTGTCTGTTCAGCATCTCACTCCAATTTGCTTCTCCCCCTCCGTCCTTCTTGAATGAAGATCCAGACTCCTTCTTAAAATCAGCTCGCCTTCAGCGTCTGCCTTCATCTTCCTCGGAAATGGGCAGTCAGGACGTCTCACCACTTCGGGAGACCACCAAGGACCCATTTTCTGGGGACTGCAGCTGTCGCCAGGACGGTCTGACCGTGATCATCACCGCCTGCCTAACGTTTGCTACAGGAGTCACTGTGGCCTTAATCATGCAGATCTATTTTGGTGACCCCCAGGTAAGGAGTGATCTTTGGTTGTTTTTCTTCCTCCCCTGGATGTGAACATTGTGCTGACTTCCAAATGAATAAGAGCAGATTCTAGTCTTGCAGGGAACCCCTAGATTCAAGTCCAGCAGTACCTTAAAGACCAAAAAAATATCCCAGGGTACAAGTTTTCAAGGGCCAAATCTCCCTTGGTCTTACTTATTTGTGGCAGGGTATGAGCTTTCGTGAGCCATTGATCACTCCTTCAGATACAGCTAGAATGTGAATGTAATTGAAAGTGTATTCAGACACTGCTACCCCCATAGGAAAGTGGAGTGATTTCAGATACCAAATGACATTAGCAGGCAAATAACACTAGCAGGTGTGATTGGGTTAGGTGCGATATGCAGGGAGGTCCGTAGGCGTGGAGAAATCAGCATTGGTAATGAGACAGGAAGCCTAGGTCTCGATTCAGTCCAGGTGGATGCATTGTCTTGAGCTAAATCACTCCACTTTCCAATATATAGGACAGATGGACTCACATTCTATCTGTATCTGAAGAAGTGAGCAATTCCCTGCCACATATTTTGTTAGTCTTTAAGGGGCTTCTGGACTCTTGCTCTTTTCTACAGCTACAGACAGACTAACACATCCACCCATGTTGATTTATTTCCTACGTGTATCTGACAAAGGAAGCTTTGACTTTTAACAGCTTGTACCCCAAAAAACTTGCTCGCCTCGAAGGTGCTACTTGACTCGAATCTAGCTCTTCTGGCAGACCAACATGGCTGCCCTCCTGAAACTACATTGCATGGAACAGTTACTCACAAACAACAGTGTCATTGGAAGTGTAATCGGGCACTGCCATCTCTACCCTACAGAGCCTCTTCAAAAACAAATGAGGTCTTTTTGCTTATAGTAGTTTTTATGGACAGTTATTAAGTGCTTTGAACTCTTCTTGGACTGTGGTTACTTTGAACGGGATATGTTGTTTGTGCAAAGGAGCCTCAATTCCTGCCCACTTTCTTATGCACCTCTGCGAGTACAGCTTGGGCGAGTAGCTTTCATGTAGCCCATAAAGGTATATCCTGAAGATATTTTCACATCCTGAAGGTATTTTCACAAGAACCTCCTTCCTCCAGGGAGCCAAGGGTGCTCCCACACTGATCAGAAATGTGCATTCTGTTTAAAATTGTATTCTTTGTTTTTCTTTCATGAACGTTCAGAAGTGTATGAGAGAGATAAAATGAAAATATCACCTGTGAAAATACCCATAGGGCCTAACTAAACACTATACTCAAATGCATGTAATACAATCCCAGTGGCCTGCTTTTTAGAGAAAAGCTGTTTCTGGAGAGGGCGATTTGGAGTGGAGAAATGGGTCAGTGAATGCTTCACACTGTTTCATGCTTGTCATTTCTCTCCTCCTACTCTCCCCCACCCCTCCAAGCCATTACCTCCCTGCTCTGTGGAATTCCAAAACACATTTGCACTCGTAAGCAGGCATATGTCCCCCAAAGAGCTTTACGCTCATCTGAACATCATCTTCTGGCAGTCCCTGGCCCAAAAGCTATTCACCTAACCTTGACCAGGGCCAGAGCCTTTTCAGCACCGCCCCTGGCCTGGACTGGCGGAACATGCTCCCACTTGAGATCAGGGCTCTGTGGGATCTATTACAATTCCACAGGGCCTGCAAAATAGAGCTTTTCCGCCAGGCCTTTGGTTGAGGAGGTTCAATTATATTGGCCTCCCCTGCTTGAACTTGCCTATCCTGGGCATTATAGCATTCCTATGTTTCTGACAGCAATTTGGTCCACTTGTTCAAATTATTTCCCCTTGGCACTTTCACAGTGTGCACTTCGGGCATATGAAATTATTTGGGTCGCCATCGTGTTTTAAATGTTTTAGTATTTAAATTGGTATTAGATTTAAATGGGGCTTATAATATCTTTATACCTATCATTTTTATGATTGTAACCCACCCTAGGCCTGCTCGCTCCGGAGGGCGGGATAGAAATTGCATAAAATAAATAAATAAATTTTGAACTCCATCGTGGAAAAAGCAGCTTGGGGGCAGTTTGGAGTGGAGAAAAGGTGAACAGGGAAAGACGTTAAGTATCCTTATTAACTTTTCAGTTCCAACAGTCCCCTTCCTGTCCTAAGCAGCTTTTCTCTCTCTCAAAAAAAAAAGGGAAGGCGTTTGAACTAAGCTGATTCACACATTACAATGTGCACAGGCTGGATCCAAGTATACATATGAGTTTTCCCAACAGGCCAAATAGTGCCCCTACCTGACCATTTCAGGTTAGGAAAATGGCATGTCCTAAAGCAAGGAAATGCCTACACTAGAATAATTTTAAAAATTGGGGGAGGGGGGCTTTTAAAATTCAACTAATGGCTCAGAGATGGAAGGGAGGAGGATGCTGGGTTTGCTGGCCACATGAGGAGTCAGCATAAGTCGGCTGTGACTTGACAGCACTTTCCACCACTAATGTGCTCATAGTACTCTCTGATCTGTGCCCTTGATCCTCACATGGCTTCATTGCACAAGGAACTTGGGACCACCACTGGTCAGCTAGGTGGATCATTTATATAAAAAATCATATTTTCTCAGTAAAAAAATGTTTCTGTTCCTGAACCTGGAAAATGTATCCTCAGAATATGGCTTCTTGCAGATATTCCATCAGGGTGCCGTAGTCACTGATGCTGCCCGCTGCACTGCCCTGGGGATCGAGGTACTGAACAAGCAAGGCTCCTCAGTGGATGCAGCCATCACCTCCGCCTTATGCTCAGGAATTATTAACCCCCACACAGCCGGCATTGGCGGGTAGGTGTTCTCCATAATCTTCTTTGCTTATAATGTTCCACCTTCTTATGCCACACCCGGAAACCTCATTAGAGCTATATTTCGATCTCCACGTGGATTCCCTTCACTGGGAGGGAAATGGTTTTAGCCCCGTAATCTTTGAGCCTCAGCAAGAAAGGCGGACTATAAATAAAGTAAATGTAAGTAAAGACTTATTTTAGTGGGGTCCGTCTTGTTGTCCTCACTGTTTTGAAAAAGTGCTTCAGTCATTTTGCAGAAATCAAATCCAAATTTTAATAACTGGCGTTCATGTGGCAACCTGGAGGCTGACTTTTGTGTGCATCTTCTAACAGGGCATGCAGCACTGTAGCCGGCCTTTCTCACCCTCTGGGGTTGCCGTATTGCTCACTGGGAGGGTTTTTTTTTGGGGGGGGGGGTTAATGGAAAATCAGTGGTTTCCCTCATAATCCACAGAAACTTCTGCAACCCTGTCACCAAGCCCAAGTGTCAGTGTTTAGGAACTTTTAGTAACAAAAACATATTAGTAGAACAAGAACAATTAGTGTTAAATTCAGGATCTTTTACCTACTTAAAACAAGCACCTTCCTCAAATAGAATAACTTACTTCAAGGTATAGCTTTATTCCTTTAAGGGTCTTGTCACACTTAGAGACACAGTGGCTCTGGGTGCTCTTGAAGCTCAAAAATTGGATCCACCCACCAGTGGCATTTTTTGGCTCCAGGATATTTTTTTTCTCTGATTCTCAAAATAAGTTCTCTTTTGTTAAATGGAAATCATAAATTATGTGGCTGTTTTTGGGGAAATTCTTAGGTAGGGCAAATCCAAACCGGGTGGGATAGAGCAACCTTTGGCCCCACCTGGCGACTGTCCTGACTTCATCACAGATTGAAAATGTCATATGCTGGATTTTGTAACTAAACCAATAATTACAGCCTAATAATACAGCTGCATGTCAACTGCTCAAATGACAAATGACTGTTAACATGAACTTTAGGAGCTGGTTCACACCAGATAATTTCCTTCCATGCTTCACACAACAGCAGCAATTTATAGTACTCTTAAGTTTATATGGTGTAAAAACCAGAAACACATTTCTTTGAAAGCAAGCATGACTTTGAATGTTACCCAGATGCACTAAAGGAAGGACATGGGAGTGTCTCATTCGTTTTCTTTTCAGTGCTTCTAAAGAAAACATCCAGATGGGGGCTCCCATTGTTTCCAGTTCAATGCTGTCACACACAACCAATGTCATAGGAAATTTCCTGAGGAATAGCAGGCATCTCCCCCCCCCCCAACCACTTCCATGCTCAGAGACTTGGGTGGTAGAGTCTGCCATCATGGTGGTCCCTGTCAGCCACATCCAGATACTCCATCTCTCCCTATTTTCTAGCACCATCCTTAGAAGGCACTGCAAAAACTGAGCTCTGACATGGGTGGATGCTATGAGGTTGGATCCTGTGATTCATCAGCAGCATGTGTTGACGAACACTGATCTTCCCGGTGTTCCCCAGGGCCAGGCCAATGATTTTAATGACCCTAGGCAATTTGGAGGCCCAAGCCCCCATGCACTGTGGGACACAGCACTCACCTCTTCACCTCCCACTTGCCCCAGAGTGAGGCAAGGCAGTGTTTGCCCTCTTCAACACTCAGGGCTCCTCAAAAGTCGAGAGAAGCCTGGGCCACTTCCATTTTTTGAGGCTCCCAGTATGCAATTATATGTATAACTTCATTTGGAGATAATATCAGAAGTCTAAATTTGAGGCTCTCTACGAGTGTGGCACCTCAGCCAAATGCTCCTCCTGCTCTCCCCCTTCGATAGGTCCTGCTAAGCTGCCTACTAGCACAGATTGACGAACACTGATCTTCCCGGTGTTCCCCAGGGCCAGGCCAATGATTTTAATGACCCTAGGCAATTTGGAGGCCCAAGCCCCCATGCACTGTGGGACACAGCGCTCGCCTCTTCACCTCCCACTTGCCCCAGAGTGAGGCAAGGCAGTGTTTGCCCTCTTCAACACCCAGGGCTCCTCAAAAGTCGAGAGAAGCCTGGGCCACTTCCATTTTTTGAGGCTCCCAGTATGCAATTGTATGTATAACTTCATTTGGAGAAAGTATCAGAAGTCTAAATTTGAGGCTCTCTATAAGAGTGGCACCTCAGCCAAATGCCCCTCCTGCTCTCCCCCTTCGATAGGTCCTGCTAAGCTGCCTACTAGCACAGAGGCACACAGTGCTCCTCGCCCCTCCAACCCCTCACTCCCCCCCCCCAAGCTTTGGACCAGGCAGGAAGCCATCACAATAGACCTCCAGCAGAGCAACCATGTGAAGCAGTGAAGGAAGAATGAGAAGGTCTGGGAGCTGGGAGAGAGTAGTCTCCCTCGCGATCCCCCTCGAAATGACCTCTGGTCTGCACACTGGGCAGTAGGAATATCTCCTGGGCTGCCACTTGGCAGACTGGATGCTTTGGGCTGGCAAGGGAGTGCATGACATAGCTGGTTGGCGCTCCTCCATGGTTGGTGCCCTAGACAATTGCCTAAGGCTGCCTAAGAAGACACACCAGCCCTCATAGAATCAAAGAATCTCAGAGTTGGAAGGGGCCATACAGGCCATCTAGTCCAACCCTCTGCTCAATGCAGGATCAGCCTAGAGCATCCCTGACAAGTGTTTGTCCAGTTGCCGCTTAAAGACTGCCAGTGAGTTCCCCTCTGCCCAGGAGTCCTTTCCAGCCATAGGGAAGTTTATTCTCAGGGTCGTAGGACCCACATGAAGTAATAGCCATACAGGCTGAAGTTAGCAGGGAGAAGGGGGTAAAATCACTCCCTTCCACCTTTTCCATCAGTGGCACTCTGCTGAGAAATGGAAAGCCAGGAGTATCTGCAGTCCTTGAATGGGAGCCCTCTCTTTGTCTCTTGCACACATCCATGTAAAGGTCCATGCAAGGATACCATTTCTCACACTGCAACTGCTGTAATCTATACTACATTTCTGATAAAATATTGTGAGGTGATTATGTTTTTCTAACATAGCTATCCAAAAATATCATCAATGTCTTGGCTTTTAATTTAATGGAAGGGAAGGGAAGACAGAGGAATGACTACAGAATAGAGTACATAAATAAAGGGTGGGACTGGGACATGAAATGATCTTAGTGTGAGAATGAGAGCATTATAAGAATGTCCCTATTTTTAACTGTGAAATGTGGAAGGGTATTTAGGTGGTCTGGTGGTAGATTATAATGTGCTGAAATATCCCACATGTTTGGACCACAGAGACTGGAAGTGTTGGAAAGATAAATCCAGTTCCCAGAATCAGAGTAGTCTGGATGTGCCTTGAGGCAAATTGGGTGTTATCCAAACTTCTGACGTGTCTCCATGTCTCCGTGGTGGTCATCCATACTGCAGGAGCTCAGGTTCCAGTTGGACAAATGACCTATCGCCAGTCATAATTTTAAACAGAGCCAAACTTAATATTTGGAACTTTGCTGCCGGTACCCTGGAAGGAGTTAAATAAATAAAATAAAACTGTGGAAAAATTAATTTGTAGCTCATCTAAAAGATGAGCATTGGTCCTGTAATCTGGCATAAATTGGTTGTCCTTGGCATTAAAGAATGTAAACTGCACAGTTTCTGCACTCATTAAGGCCAAATTTAGCTGCCCATTTCATCAGCCTCTGCTGTCTATAAGCCTGGCTCATTGCCCAGAACTGTTACCTCCCTTCCTCTATCATGGTGTTTGTTTTAAAAAGGCATTATGCAAGAGCAATCTGAAGTTTTAGGTGGCGAGAGCACCAGGAAGTTCCAGGGTGTGTTACATAAACAGTGTTACTCGATAATGGTCCATCAGATGGGATTTCAGAAAACTTTTGTTGAAATTGGAAGCCCTAGTTTGGTTCCAAAGCTGCTTAATAAAAATTCATGCTCAGGATTAAAAATAAAAATACCAAAAAAATTCCCATAAAGGATCAGGCTAACTGAGAGTGCATTTAAGTACCAGCTGACTTCATGCACCAATTTGGTCAATTTTAATTGGGGATTAAAGTATCAGGTGAACACCTATGGCTTAAGTAGAGTAGTACATATTAAGCTTCTTTCCTGTTCATACTAAGTCCTGTATGGAACTATGACAGTCTAAAAATGGTATAAATATGAAAGAATTCTGACTGCCCCCTTTTGGGGTGGGGTGGGGTGGGGGGTGTTTTCAATGTGGACCTTCCAGAAATTAGACTCACTTTACCCTGCTGTAGGAGTTATACTGTATGAGTGAGTCACACACTCAGGAATAGTTCTTCAGCCAAGACACCCAAAGGTCTACTGGGAGTAGCACAATGAAGAGGGCACTGGTACAGCACAATGGCTTGGTTCACTCCTGGCCATCGACAGAAAAACAACACAAGCCAGTTCACATTTTGTTTGGGAAATTGGGCAGGGAGCTGTAGGTAGGTAGCTTTTTTACTGAAACTAATTTGTGCTTTCATGATACAACTACTGGTGATGCACACACCTGTTGCTAGAAAGAGGGGACCCATAAGGAAAGGTGGTGGGATATTTTTTTTTGTTTTGCATTTTTGTGTGTGTGCCTGTGCCTGGAAGTCATGGTGACTTCTGGCAACTCCTAGAGGACATTCAGAGAAGTGACTTGATAGCCTGCCTCTGGCCTCCTGTCCCTGGTATTCTCTGGAGGTCTCCCATCCAAATACTTGCCAGAGTTGGCCCTGCTTAACTTCCAAGATTTGACAAGATTGGGCTTGCCTGGGCTATCCAGGTTAGAGCTAGGTGCAGGATATTTAGAAGACCAAAGTTCTTTGATTGAAATATTATGCTAGAGACATACCTGGTTTTGTCAAGACCAAACTACTGATCATAACCACCAGTGTTGCAGAATTGGAGGAGACAGAGTGGCACAACTGTCTCCCAAATGAAAATGTGGTGGACTACTTCTTCCAAATGGACTGATGCTGAGTCAGTCCTAGACTAGGTCTGTTAAACACAGGTGTATGTGTGAGTGTGTTTTTAAACAAGACTTTTACCCTGCCTTTCTGCCCTCATAAAGCCACCAGGGTGGCTAGCAAATTAAAACATGTACATTAAAATCCCATCTTAAAAGCCATCAAAACCAACACACAAACATATCATTGAAACAATTTTAAACCAGAGCTTAAAATAAGTACAAAAGCTAAAAAGAACAGTTAAAACGTTATGGAGGAAGGATGGATCACCAAGGGAATGCCAAGCAAAACAAAAAAAAGTCTTAACCTGTTAGTGGAAGATGGCAACAGAAGGTGACAGGCAAACCTTCCTGGTTAGAGATATCCAGAGTTTTGGTGCCCCTACTGAGAAGACCCCCTTCTGGCTTGCCACCCACCTAATTTCAGAAGGCAGTGTTCCCTCTAAGCTGAGTTAGTGTGAGCTGGCTCACAGTTTTTTAGCCTCCGGCTCACACATTTTTGTCTTAGCTCATGAAGGAGGGCTCCAGAGTAACCTAATTTATGCAGTAGCCAAGTCGCTCGCTCACAACTTTGATGCCCGTCGCTCACAAAGTGGAATTTTTGCTCACAAGACTCCACGGCCTAGAGGGAACATTGGAAGGCACCCAATGCAGGCTCTTCGAAGATGACTGCAGTAGTTGGGTAAGTTCATAATGGAGTAGCTGGTCCTTCAGGGATTTTTTTTGCCCTGCATTATTTTCTGCCAGGGAACTGGAGCAGGGAAACTTGTCATGTGGAAGCCCTGTTGTTGCTATACTGCAGCAGCAACAGGGAAACCACATAAGCCTGTCCCCATGTGAAAACCAGACTGGTGCATGTGCATTGCCACTGAGCAGTGAGAGTGATAAACTGGCATTCCCAGTCCATAAAAAGGACGACTACAACTTGCTCATTGGTGGGTACTTTCATTCTCTTCAGATCCTGAACATGAATTGGAAATTCCTCTCATTTGATGTGCTGTCTTGTAGAAACACAGGGAAATATGGGAAGCAGGTATAGAGACGGGGAACTGAAGTCTAAACAGATCATTGGTAGTTTATTTGTAGATTATTCTTAAAACTTAAAATGTCCCAAGATGGTTTATAACACAATAAACTGCAATGAAAATCAATAAATAGCCAGTAAAGTACAATAAGATGAAGTTAAAGCACACTAAAAAGCAATAAAATATAGTAGTAATCAATAAAAGCCAGGGCAATTTAGGGACAGTTTTAGGATGCTATAAGTACGTGGAGCAGGTTCTTTGTCCTGGAGCACAACACAGGAAATCATCCCATAGCTGGAAAAACATTCTCAATATGTGTTTCACTCTTGTATGGCTCTGTTGTTGCAGTGGAGGAGTAATGCTGGTTCATGACATCAGGAAGAACGAGAGCCGGGTGATTGATTTCCGAGAGACCGCCCCCTTCAGCATCCAAGAAGAGGGCCTTAGGAAGGCTTGGGAAACAAAGGTGTGAGAGGGCCTTTACTGTTTTGGGGCAGGGTAGTAATTGGTAAAAATCTTCATTAATCTTCCAAAATGTACCTGTCTTGGTTCCTTGTAATAAGAATATAAACGCTGTGAACAGAGGCATACCCCAACTTTGTTGGACCCTTTGTTGGACCCTTTGTTGGACCTTAAGGGTCCAACTTTGTTGGACCAGAGGCATACCCCAACTTTGTTGGACCCTTGCAGTGTAATCTTAAGCAGGTCTTCTCAGAATCCTATTGAAGTCTTACTCTTGGGAAAGTAGATCGCACTGTTGGTGATATTTCTAGTATTTTCAATCCCATGAGGGCATATCTGCATTAAAATGGTATCTCCTCCATACATCATCCTTCTTGTTTTCCATGGGAGTTAACATTTTATATCCCACTTAACTTGTCAGATTGGTGCCCTTATAGAGCTCAATACTCTTTTGCTGTGTCTTTCCTTTTTGTCCAGCTGGGTCTCTTGGTTGGGGTTCCAGGCATGATGAAAGGACTCCACGAAGCACATCAGTCTTATGGAAGGTAAGAACATTTCCCATGCTTGTTGCATTCCATGGCCAGGCCCAATGGGAAAGACTGAAAGAAGTCTTCCAGGAAGAACATGTCATAACAATGCATATAAACACTGTACAGGTTTATATTCCATCCAAGTTAATGTATATGGTTGGCAGTGGTAAGATCCATTTCACACATCATATTTTAAGGTGTTCCTATAAAATGGGTTACCTGTACACATAAGAATAAAACATGTGAATGTGACAAATACATCGGTATGTGTGTATTTTACATAGGCAAACTGTCAAGGGAACTAAAACTAGCTGTATATACTGTGCCAAGCACAGTTTCGTTGTCATGCCATGCAAATGTGTGAAGTGGCTCCGAAAGCTCCTCAGAGACCTGGCTTTTGCTAGTCTCTGTTCTATTCAGATCATGAATTTATCTTGAAATTTCTGTTATCAATTATTTGCTGGGTTGCATTTTCAGCCTGCTTTATCTTAACTGTTGGATTCTGCTTGGGGATTGCCAGTCATGCCGATGTTTCCTTGTTTGCCAGACTGCCCTGGAGACAGCTGCTGGGCTTTGCTGCGGATGTGGCTGAGGATGGATTCAATGTCACACATGACTTAGGTGAGTGCATTCATGGAAACGCGGTACAAGGCAAAAAAAAGTTGTTAGAGCTGGTACAGCAAAATGGTCTCAGAAACTGCCAGTGCAAATCTCATCTCACACCTAAATTCACTAGGTGGTCTTAGCCTCAGGGCCTAACTACAGTGTTTCTGGGTCTGCCCTGAGTCATGTCTCAAATCACATGTGCAATGGGAGTTCCATGTTGGGAGCTCCCATTGACTTTTGAAACTTAACTCACAGATATGTGAGTTCCACTAAGAGGGGACAGTTTCACACACACACCCTCTCCTGGCAGCAACCAGCACAATTGTGCCTATTGCTCCACACAGGTCCATTGACTCTGGGAATCACCTTTCCAATGGTTGACAGAAGCTTCAGAAACAAATGCTAAAAAAAAGTCCATGCACCTTTCATGCACAGATGGTAGCAATATAGACCAGTGGAAAGTGGATTTTTAAAAAACAACAAAACCTTAAATAATAAAATCTGATGGAGCACATCTAGTGTTTTAGGGACCAGAGCAAATTCCTTGACATGTGTAGAAACAATACACCATTATAGCATATTTCAAGCTACAATATACCATTATAGCATATTCGTGGGCACTCCATGAAATTGCCGAGCAGTTGGGTTAGAACAGATAAAAGGAAATACTTCTTCACCCAAAGAGTGATTAACACATGGAATTCACTGCCACAGGAGGTGGTGGCGGCTACAAGCATGGACGGCTTCAAGAGGGAAATAGATAAGCATATGGAGCAGAGTTCCATCAGTGTTTTTTGGTTAAAATTTTAGTATGAATTGTGAGAGTTGTCATTCTTTGGGGTTGAGCTCCTTCCTCCAAGTCTGTAGGAGTTAAATCTTAGAGTGCTGAGTGTAGCCATTCCAAAACAGGTCACTACGGACTTAAGAAACCTTTAGCTGAAAATGCTATTGTGGGCTCTAGTACTTTCTTTGGTAAGGCTTCAGCACTAAGACAGCCAGATCTTTTTGTATTTAAGTACAAGCATGAGAGGTCTTGATTCATTGACCGAGGGGTGGTAGCTAGATAGGCTTGTTTTTCTCTGAAGTTGCCATTGTCTCCGGTGAGTACGATGAGATCAAAGTGGGGTGATCCTGCCCACTGTAAGACTGATTCACATGTTACAAAGTTCTCATGGTTGCCATTATAGCTGTCAACGGATGTGTTCTTGGATTTCACCACTGGGAACTTATGTCCAAGGAGTGCACGGGCCCAGTTTGGATTGGGACCACAGCATGTGGAGGGAAGGGGCCTTAGCCTTCCCCCTGCATAATTGTCCTGATCAAAAACATCCTCAAGCAGCCCAACAGGGCAAAGAGTGGCTACCCAGGACCATTTCAGGTTGGAAAAACACTGTGGGGAAGACTGAAATCCTTTCTCAGTGCCCGATCTGAATTGAGACTACATGCCCATGGGAATGAAATTCCCATTGGGGAACTCCCAGCTCACATCTGACCAAAAGTAAACATGGCAGCCAGAGATCTTTGAGGATGTTGTAATATATCAATCAGCAATTAGAGATATCACAAAATTCATGATCTGGCCTGATGTGAGTGGCAAAGGACAGCTAGTCATCAAGATAGAACAGGGGAGAGATAAAGACTAACAAAATAGAGGATTTATGACAATCCTGGGCTCAGCTTTCCTAGATTTCTGTCCTGAGTTGAACTGGGAATCTTCTGTAGTCATTTATTCTTCTGTTGGTCTCTCTTTCCTGTTGTCTTAGCTATGGCAATTGAAGAAGTGAGGCAACAGCACAATTACTCCGAAAAATTCAGAAACACCTTTCTTCCAGATGGACAGCCTTTGTTGCCTGGTACGTTTATGAAAAGACCAGACTTGGCTGCTCTTTTAAACTTGCTCGGGTCAAGAGGGGTCTCAGTTTTCTACAGTGGAAATGTAACAGAAGAGATCATTTCTGAGGTGAGTCATCTCAGTTATTTTCAGTGTGTGGACCATTTTATCATTTGATTCCAGATAGCCAGTGATGCCCCCATAGGTGTGTTTTGCTTTGTAATAAAAATGTCCTGAATAAAGGATGATTTGTGTGTTTGGCTCCATTTTAATTAATCAACTGTAGATTCCCAAGGCAGCTTACGAAAGGGACAAGAGTGCTGGCATTTGCATTTGGTGGCAAATTAGAGTTTGGCCACTGAAGGTTGTCCAAATCAGCAAGATTTCAGTTGTGCTGTTTGTGTGAACATAGGAGAGGGGAGTGTATGAGCACAAGAATAAGCCCACCAAAGACAAGCTTTAGGTTTGTCATGAAATCTGAATGCAACCATATCATAGAATCATAGAGCTTGAAGGAGACCTCCAGGCTGCCATGGACAAAGTGCGCTAGAAATCACATTGTTTTTGGATACCAACATGATGACAAATTCATGTCTCATTAAAAAAAATATTAAAACTGAGCACTAGGCTCCAATTTAGGAAGCAGCACTATAAATGATGTGGGAGCACACGATGCAGAAGCATTGTTGAAGCTAGATAGGTGCAGACCAGATCACTGTCTGCATGGCTGGCCATTGGGGCCATGCTTTGAACTTCATTAAATATAAAAATAACCAGACAGAGGGAAGGGCAAGTATAAGCTAGTGCCATTAATTGAAAAATTGCATGTCCCATTTTGACCTGCAATCAGGATGTCTTCAGTGGCTGAGGGACCCCTATAAATTCTCTCTTTATAATACTACTGTCTTCATGTTTAGCTTGTAATTCTGTACACATTCCTTTGTGATAGGAATTCTATGGGAACTAGTACCACTGAATTCAATAACAGGCCCATGCTGGCATTGTTCCTCTGGAAAAAAAAGAACAGTACCTGATGACAATAAGTAGATTTTGGTATGGACCTCTAAGATCCTTGTTTTCAGGACATTTTAGAAGAAGTGGTCCAGAATGTGTACTTTTACTATTGAGATATTTAAAGATTATGGTAGTGTTTGAATATTAATACTTTGGGTTGGAGCCTACCAGCTTTTTTTCTGGTAGAAGCTGATCATTCCCTGTTTTCCCTTCCCCCAGTCCCTTTGGACACCCCTCAGACACAAGAGGGCTGGTGAGACTTGCATGGATAAAGACAAAGGATAGCTGCAGCAAAGGAGGGAATGAAGCAAAATCAACCCCATCTCACTCTTGTGCCAGTAACAACACTGATAGCATTTGATGTTATGTTTCCTGTTATCAAAGAGGAGGAAAATGAACACATTAAATAGCTGAATTCCATTAAAAACTCCTCCTTTCAGTTCTAACATAAATCCATTGATTAGTATCCTTGGGCCAAACTAGACGTAACAGCTTCCGCAGGTCTGACCCATGGACACCACTGCCATTTAAAAGGATTTAAAAATGCGAATAGGGCCTGCAGCATGGCAGGTTGAGGTGTTCTTCTGCCCTTTGCCCCATCCCTGCAGCTGTATGAGCACTTGATAAAGCACAGAGAGAAACAAGAGCACCTCACTGCAAGCCCAATTAGGCCCTCGTGGCATTTTTAATTCATGGCATTGTCATCCATGGGTCAGACCCATAGATGCCATTATTGTCTAGTTTGGCCCCTTAAGGATAGTCATAGGATCACTTTGGGCTACTGAGCACTGTAGAATTGTTTAACCACACATATTGTCCAGAGCACTTAAAGAGCGCACTTAAAATGAATAATCTTCTTCAATTAAGATTTGCAGAACAGAATGATAATTCTAACCTGCATTGGCTGTGTAACGATACATACACACACATATATATTAACAAATATATATTAATTAATTTTAACCTGTATTGGCTGTGTAACAACACACACACACACACATATATCTATATACTAATACTGAAGTTGCCCCCTGGCGTGCGGATACCTAAATCCGCACATCGGGGACACTTGGAGGGGAGGGAGATTTTCGTGCACACTTGGGGCAGTCCCTAGATGTGCACAAAAATCTGAAAAAAATATTGGGGGGATACTTAAATCCCCCCAAAAGCAACAGAGCGTCCCCTGCGCATGCGCAGGGGACGCTCTGCAGACTGCCTCACCGCCGCCGCTTTGGAGCTGGGGGGGAGAGACCAGCGAGTTTTTGGGCGGGGGGGGAGAGCGAGCCGGGGGGGTGGAGGAGCCGGGGGGGAGCCGGCAGGATGGGGGGGAACTTACCTCCTCCTGCTGCTTCCTCGTCTTCCTGATAGGTGTGGAGCGCCCCCCCCCGCGAGAATCGCGGGTCCCGCCCCTTGTATATATATATTAACATAGGATTGCGGGAAGACATTGAGCTAATTTTTTGAAACCTTGCATCATCCTGAGCTGATGAGCAAAATTAAGCTTATTCTTGGTAAACCGAATAATATGTTTTGTTGTGGCTGTGCTAATTCTGCCAGTAAGTGGATATGAGAAGATTTTGATACATTTCAAATTAATTAATCTAGAACAGTGATTTCCAGACTGTTTTCTGGGTGACTGTGGATCCTCAGAAGCTTGTCAAGGGATCCTTATTGAGGAAAGCAGTCACGATGGACAAAAATCCCTGAAAGACAGCTTGACAACCACTGCTTACCTTCTTCCATAATGAACATCCTAGTGTGTGCTGTAGTTGAGAACTCGCTGCTCTGGCTAGTGTGCCCCCTCCAGAACGTGACCTCAAATCCCTTGTAGTGTGCCAAAGTTGTTTGGCAAACAGGTTGACATGGAATGGGTTCTCTGAATGTAGATTTAGAAACCACTAATCTGTAATAAAAAAGGTATGACATTATGAATTCCTTTCAGGCAGTTTTGGAAGCTCTGAAAGATACCTTAACAAGAAAATAGGAGTTGTTCACTTAGCATAAAGGGTCAGATTCAGCCAGCTTTTTCATTCAGTCTCCCATTATTTCCCTCTTAACGACAGCTACCTGTCCCACGTGCTTTTTGGCCAGGCTGGTCCCATGATCACCAGCATAACCATTTTGGTAGTCAGAAGGGACTCTTTCCATGCTTTTTCTCCAGTGAAAAAGTTGGTTGGATCCCACCCAGAAAGTGTTCAATGTCCTTTCGATTAGCAAACGATGTCATTAACCTACTGCAAATCTGTTCCTGTGATCCTCTGTCTAGGTTCGTAATTTTGGTGGTATCTTGTCAGAAGAAGACTTTAGTAACTACACTGTCTTGATGGAAAGTCCAGTCCATACAATATACCAAGGTAAACTGTGACATCTGTATTGGTGTTTCCTAAACACCATGTGGCTCGTTCAGAAGTCTCCTGATTTTGGGTTTGCAGAAAGAGAGCCTTATATCAGAACAAAAGAAAGGCTGAAGTATTATGGCACGGATTCTGCAAATTAGCTGTTGTCATACTAAATCAAGTCTGCCTCTGATATGAAATATTTATTTTAGATGGGGTGCTGGATTGTTTTTGTTAGCAGAGCTGGGAAATAATCTAGTCCCATACTTCAGAGTTGCTTTCAATGAAGTTTACTCCAACAGGACTTGCAAAAAAGACGTTAACTGACTGTAGGCTTTTTAATAACAGAAGGGCCTTCAAGATACAGGTATTAACTCTTCTAAGCATAAAGATCAACAACAAGAGGCAAGCAAAGCAACTCTGAATAGTAGAGAGTGTACACTACATCTCCCCCTAGAGTTGCAATACGAGCCCAATATCAGTCTATAAGCTAACAAAAACTGCTAATACACTGTTTCCTCTCCAACAAACCTAAGATAACATGGATGGGTTTTTTTACATAACTTCTGCTTATCCATTTCCCCCTTCTTCTCATTCACATATTCTCAACACATACCACTATCTCAGAACTGAGTTTAACATAAAACCAGTGAGGCAAAAGTTATATTTTGAAGGACTTCCCATTTACACAGGATCTCATTTAAACTGGGCTGCTCTGTCTTTACAATACTACTGTCTTAACCTTTAACTTGTACCTCTATGCATATTTACTTCTAATGGGAATCCTGTGAGAATGAATCCATCAGAATTCAGTAAGAGGTTACAATAGGGCTGTTATTCTTTGGACTTTATTTATGCTGGTATAGCTCCACTGGACAAGAGAACCTTAGCTGATGGAAATAAGTAGAGTTTCATATGGACCAACGAAGGCCCTAGCTCAGAAATTTGGGGGGTGTTACAGAAGGAATGCTGCAGAATGCATGCTTCTGTCACCGAGATATTCTTAGAGAATCTGGCCGTGTTTGAATGCTAATACTTTGGGTTGAATTCTGCCATTAAAAATGAAGTGAGTGGTCCCTCCTTATTTTAAATGGAAAAGACCCACTTGAGAGATGTATGTAGCTTGACCTTTCATATTTTTTTCTTTTATAATTAATGTGGTATGTTTTGTATTTAGATTGTATTCTATATTTGTAGGTAGGGCCATGGCTCAGTCATAGCGTGTATTCCAGATTATATCCCCACCACCTCCAGTTAAAAGGATCAAGGGGTGATGTGCTGCTGTCAGTCAGAGCAGGCAACACTGATTTCAATAGACCAGTGGTCTAACTAAAAATATGAGGTAGCTTCATGTGTCTTCACTCTGCGTGTACTATGATATCTGTAAAGTAAAGGTAAAGGTTCCCTTGCTCGAAAGCCAGTCGAATCCGACTCTAGGGTTGCGGTGCTCATCTCCGTTTCGAAGCCGAAGAGCCAGCGCTGTCCGAAGACGTTTCCGTGGTCAGCATGACTAAACACCAAGGCGCACGGAACGCTGTTACCTTCCCACCAAAGTGGTACCTATTTATCTCCTTGCAATTTCTTGCTTTCAAACTGCTAGTTTGGCAGGAGCTGGAACTAGAGATGGGAGCTCACTCCGTTGTGTGGCAACTCGGGTCATGAACTGCTGAACTACCAACCTTCCACAGCCTGCAGTTCAGCATCTTAACCACTTGAGCCACGCAGCTCAAGTACAAAATATCTCATGAAGAACCACTGCTTAGATAAAGGAACCCGTACACCCTTGATCTGCCTCCTGCTCTCCTTACCCAAGGCAAGAGTGTGCTAAGCTTTTTAATCCTTTCCCCCAGTTGGGGAGGGTCCTCTTTGAACTATTCTGGGCTGGGGGCTGAGTTTTCCCCGATTTCTGCCATGGCCCCTCTATCCAATCATAAAGTGGTACATGTCTCTGGCATTTACTAACCAAACTAAATAAATACATTTATGGCCCAACTCAGCAAAACAGTGATCTGTCTTCCTTCTGGGCAAATGGTGATCTTTGCCCTTCCCATTTGTCTCCATAAAGGGAACTCATATCCTTTCAGCCTGAAATCAGAAGAATGTATGGTTTCATTTCCAGGAAAGAGGGTAACTTATCTGGAGACAAGTGCCTCTTGTGTGTTAATCAAGGTATCTTGTATTCCTTTATCATAACAGATCCCTCTGTCATTGCTTGCGGCTTGAGAACATATGAACACATGAAGCCAGCTTATAGCGACCATTGGCTATCAAGCTTTTGAGGGTCTCAGGTCTTTCACATCATCTACTACCTGGTCCCTTTAACTGGAGACATTGGGAATTGAGCTTGAGACCTTCTGCATGTCAAGCAGATGTTCCACCTCTTAGCCACTACTGGTCTGCCTGAGGTTCCTACCCAGGTTTTGATCAGCCTGTCCTATTTTTGAAAGCCTAAGCTTCTAATGAGTATAGATACTGTAAACGCTGGTTACCAGCTCCAGCATGAACACTGTAGCACTATCACCACATCCATAATCGGCAAATTGGAGACTCTCCAGCCAGGAGGTTTTCTTCTTTTTCTTTTTTAGGGAGGATCCAATAAGCTGCTTTGGGTTTTGCAAAAAGCTTCCATTAACCTAGTGGTAGTTTTAACTTTTTCACCCTTTGAACAGCGGATTGCTTTGTCATATCACAAACTGCTTTTGAAATGGCACCGAGTTTCAAACTTTGGCCCATTCTGCATCGAGCATTCACTCTGTTGTTTTATCAAACCCACACTGGAACAGGAAAAGATACGGCTCAAAACCACATTCAAATACCCCGGGCCAATGCCATACTGACTGCGAAATCACCCCTGAATGGCCATAAAACTGCCACAAATCTATGCAGACCATACCATAAAACTGAGAGATCAAACTAAGTGAAAGCTGGCATGCAGCCTGGACACTGCCATAAAATCAGACAAAGTGAAAGTGGCATGCAATGTAGAGGGGAATTTCTGTTCCAACAGTGGGTTTGGTAAAACAGCGGAGCGAATGCTAGATGCAGAGTGGGCCATCGTTTGCCAGGCTGGGGGGGGGCGTGGGGGGGGGGGGGGGGGGACTCTAATCTGAAGTCCCCTTGGGCTCACTGACCTAGTTCCATGGCTCTTTAGATTGTGGCTGAAAGCTGGGGGGGAATTAACTTATCTGCAGCTTTTCTTTTGTTGATGTGCCTTCACAGGTCATCTCGTTCTCAGCCCATCCCCTCCACATGTAGGCCCTGCACTGATCACAGCTCTGAACATCCTTGAAGGTTTCAATATCACCAGCCAGGTAGCCAGGGAAAATATTCTCCACTGGATGGCAGAGGTAAGACCCCCCTTATCTATGTATCAATGTGTCTTGTTTTTGGTAATAATAATAAGAAGAGATTGGATTTATACCCCGCCCTTCACTTGGGAGTCTCAGAGCGGCTTACAAACTCCTTTCCCTTCCCCTCCCCACAACAGACACCCTGTGAGGTGGGTGGGGCTGAGAGAACTCTGACGGAAACTGCTCTTTTTCAAGGACAGCTGTGCCAGAGCTTGTGACTGCCCCAAGGTCACATCAGCAGCTGCAAGCAATAGGGCCTTCTGTTCTCAGATTCTTATAGGGAATTCAATTAGGTTTATAGGGGAAAACTTTAAATGGTAGCAAATGGTAGCATTATATTTAATGAGGATTTTTTGTTGTTCAGTCGCACAGTCGAGTCCGACTAGTAGTATATTTTAAAATATATTTTACAGTTTTTTAAAAAGCTGCCTTTGGTAGAAGAACTGGATATATATACAGTTTAACAAATAATATATTAAGATATAAAATGATAACAATTGCTATGCTAATATTGTTGATGGTGAATATTTATACTAAAATGGCTTTGCTCCAAGTCAGTATTGTTTTCAGTCAAATGTAAGATTTTTGGACAAGAAAATTGACCTCCTTCTCTGTCATCTTTCTTGTCATCTTTTTGATTCTCTTTTGAGGCAATCATATATCAGCAGTCATACACTGGCCAAAAGCACCTCCTTGTGGCATATCTCTTATACTTTTAATCAATAGAACTCATGATTCCACCTTCCATAAGGCTTCAAAAAGCCCCTCCCAACCATTTTTTGTTAGGAAACTATACTTTAGCTAATTATCTTACATACAGTTGGAAATATAGATTCAGGTGGGTAGTCATGTTTGTCTGAAGCAACAGAGCAAAGTTTGAATCCAGTGGCACCTTTAAGACCAATTAAGTTTAATCCTGGGCATAAGCTTTGTGTGCATGCACACTTCATCAGATACACTGAAACATTCATAGGTCTACCAGTTGCTTTAATCCAATCTCAGCTGTATTTATTTCCCAGTTGCTTATGCATCTTGACTCTAACAAGCCCTTCCTGGCGACTAACACCCCCCCCCCTTCTCTCTACTTATATGTAAAGCTTGAAGAAAACTGTTTCAATGTATCTGATGAAGTCTGCATGCACACGAAAGCTTATACCCAGAATTAAACTTTGTTGGTCTTAAAGGTGCCACTGGACCCAAACTTTGTTTAGTTAGAAATATAGTCAGTAACAAATTAGAAAAAAAATTATTGTGGAGACACCGGTGGCCAAGCGTAAGTGCTATGGAGGGTCACAGTGGGCCCTCAAACAAAGTTACCCTCTGGGTTCCCACTTCTGTTTCAAACCTCACATACAAGATCCTTGAGCAGAACAGATACTCTTCTCCTATCACTGAGCAGTGCCTTGTCCAGTTCCCTGGACCTCCAGGGTGATCCGAACCCTCAGAATTTTGTAACTCTGGCCCCACCTCTCGACAGCTTTGCCCCTCCTTATATCTTAGTTGAAGTGACCTCATTTATACACATAGTCATTCAGCCCCTGGCTAAGTCAAATAAATCTTTATTGCATATTTTTAAATTTTAATTTTATGTGTAACACTTTAATACTGCCTGTCAACCAAAAAGGACTATGCAATGCAATTTTACAGATTAAAATCAACCATAAAATATATGGCAAGTCTGAGCAACACTTTTTTTTTTGAGTCTACTCAAAAATTACCTTTTTATGGATTGTCAGGTGGGAAAATCACGACTGTGGTTATTTTGCTGTGTGTACTCATATAAAGATGCAACGCACAGCGACCTCCGAAGATGTATCTTTGTGGGAAGGCAACACAGACCCTTTTGAGAAGTTTATGCAGGAAAAATGTCATGGGTTAAGCAGGTCCAAGAATACAGTAGATTATGTAAGATTATGCAAGAATACAGTAGAAATAAAGGAAGTTGTACCTTTTTTCCGGGTTGCCTGCGGTGGCTCAAGTGGTTAAGACGCTGAACTGCAGGCTGTGGAAGGTCAGTAGTTCAGCAGTTCGAGGCCCGAGTGTGCCGCATGATGGAGTGAGCTCCCGTCTCTAGCCCCAGCTCCTGCCAACCTAGCAGTTCAAAAGCAAGAAATGGCAAGTAGATAAATAGGTACCACTTCGGTGGGAAGGTAACAGCGTTCCGCGCGCCTTGGTGTTTAGTCATGCCGGCCACATGACCACGGAAACGTCTTCGGACAGCGCTGGTTCTTCAGCTTTGAAATGGAGATGAGCACCGCAACCCTAGAGTCGGATTTGACTGGCTTTCGAGCAAGGGAACCTTTACCTTTACCTTTTCCCCATGAGAGCAGGTACACCTCACTGTTCTTATAAAGGAAAGGGAGGTTGTGAGGGCCATATTTTCTTTGTTTTGCCAATTTCTATTAGTTTGGTTTGGATTTTAGCCAGTGCACATGTGAGAATATGATTTATTCCTGCTCCCCCCCCCCGCCCGCAGTCCCCTGAGACCTCTGAAATGCTGATGGTGGAGGATGTGGTACTCACATGGACAAAAGACCGCATAATGAGGAGGAACAAAAAACACCCCTCTTCCTCCTCCTTCAGTGAAAAGGGGGAGGGCAGAAAATAACTGCAGGCATGCAGCATAGGACCCAGGCCATTAAAAGTCACACAACTATTTATAACATGCTTAAAAAGGCATATGGGTAGCTACTATCCTGAAAGATATTATTTCACAACATAAAATTCATGTCATCAGCTCCTGAATGATCTATCAAGGGCCTGAGAGAAGCTGAGGCAACCTCTCCCCCACCTTCAAGGCTTCTGCTCCGAGGGGAAGGCAAGAGAGACACCCAGCACCATCAGCTCTTAAGAAGGCAACCGATAGCATGAGATAATTTTTTTTTTACTCCTTATTGTTTTTAATTTATAAATTGCCTGAGATGGTCTTGACAGAAAGGTCATATGTAACTGCTTTCAATAAATAATATACAGTGGCTGCTTTTCAACAAATTTGTCTGCATTGTTCTCAGTTATAGCCGGACATCTAACAGAGTATATTAATCTCATCATAATGGCCAGTTTGCAGATTCTATTAAGCCATTCTGAGTACTTCCCTCTTTTCCTAATTAGCTGCAATGCATACATTACCTGCGGAGAGATTGATAATTAGTTTCAAGTAAGTCCATCTTAACAAAAGAACACTTAAAATAAAATGTCAGGACTATCTTGGGATCCAGTTATATGAAATAAACTGTAATTTCATCTAATTCAATCCATAACTTTAGCCAAACCTTCATATTGTCATTCTTTTTCTTCCTCTCTGTTTCATGTAGACATTAAAAATAGTTCTGGCTCTGGCTAGCAGCTTGGGGGACCCTTTCTATGATGCATCTGTCTCTCATACTGCAGAAGAAATGATGGGGTAAGAAGTCTAAATTATAATAAATAAAAAGAAGTTGCATCATTTTTAATGTGGGCGTCTTTTGCATCAGTTAGTTCCAAGATTGCCAGGCCATCTTCTGTATTCTTGAGGACCAAACTACTGTCCAGGGAATAGTGGGGGAGCTGGAAATGTCTGATCTGTTCTGGTTACATCATAAAGTTTTAATCATGGCTTTGAGGTTGGATCTGAAGTATCCCTTCAAGAGATAGATTGGCAGGGACACTTTGCTTGTCCAGCATGCATATAATATAAAAATACAGCAACATGAGTAGGGGATACCCTTAGCAACTCATTTCTTCTTTTCATTACAAGTGAAGTTATGAGTAGTTCCTGGTAGTGACAGAGGGAGAAGATAAAATGATTCCATAGGCTGGATCTATGCTGCCAGTAAACCTTCCTTGCTATAGTTTGTAATAGAGATGCTCTTGTTCCTCTGAGACGGAGCAGTGAGCAGTGTAATAAGTGGAATGAAACTGCATGACCCAATATCGTTCAAACTGCTAGAGACAAAGAAACTGCCATAATTTCCCAATACAAGAATGCTCTTGAAAAATACTCTCAGATCTGAAAATGAAATGTGGGAATATTGGCTAAGTAACATGAAGACGTCTTATATCTTATACTGAAACAGACCATTGGCCTATTAAGTGTTGTTTACTCTGACTGGCAGCAGCTCTCCAGGGTCTCAGGCAGAGGGTCTTTGACATCACCTACTACTTGCTGACAAGCAACAGCCTGCTAAGAGTCCACTTGTACCCTAGGGGGAGCTGTGGTGCATTCTCTAGTGTTAAGGGTTTATTGAATGTTTTTTCTTGCAGTTCGGTGTACCTTTTATTGTTTTCTCTTCTCTGCTGTGTGTTACTGCTTGTACTCTGAAGACCTTTCTGTTGTATTAGTGGCCTGCAGTCAGTTATTGCAGTTACTTTGCAAAATCCTATTGCAGTAAATTCATTGAAAGCTAACTTCAAGTGTGGATTGGATTGTTCCCTGAACTCTGCCTACACTACCTTGAGCCTTTTAACTGGTAGGGTTGCCAGGTCTTGGTTGGAAAATACCTGGAGGGTATCTAGGAGAGGGTGGGGTTTGGGGAGGGGAGGGACTTCATCATGGTACAGTGCCATAGAGTCGACCCTTCAAAGTAGCCATTTTCTCCAGGGGAACTGATCTCTGTCAGCTGGGGGTCACTTGTAAAAGTGGGAGATCTCCAGGCTCCACCTGGAGGCTGGCAACCCTATTAACTGGAGATGCCAGGGACTGAACCGGGGACCTTCGGCATACCAAGCAGATGTTCTACCACTGAGCCTCTTCCTCTCCTCTCTTATACCTACCTCAGAGAGCAGTTTTAGTGCTACCAAGTCACTGCAAGAATTTTTTATACCTTTCTGCAATCTGTTTATGTGTAACAAACAATAAAGTGCTTATTATTAACAAATGATTAATTGAGTGTTAGATTTTGGACTGACATAGGAGTACTCTCAGGGGCAAGAGAATGTGGATATGTCCTAAGAGTAATTGTAGGTGACAGTTTAGGTGTGATTGTAGTTGACAGACCAGAACGATCATTATTATGGTGGTGGTGTATTGTTGTTAATATGATGCTAGACATTGTACAGATTAAGAACAAAATATAATATAGTTTCTTCCTTCAGACTTTTTTGTCCACATTCTAGTTTGCCTTTCCATCACATTCCATCTTTCAGATCATAGCCCATATACTACCAATTGCACCATAAATTAGAGGTTAATGAGATCTTTGCTGTCCATTCAGGGTCCCTCAATGTGGAACTCATTTCTTCTGAACCTCCACCCCTGTTCCTCTCTCCTGATCTTTAAGAAGCACAAGACTTTTTTTTTCTTTTTATGCCCCCCGGAGGGGAATTTTTATTGCATTTTCTATAAACTACAAACTACAACGAAAAAAGGTGAAGGGTTGTCTAGGGAGAAAGGAAAGAAAACCACTAATAACTAAAACCCCAAGTATAGGAGATCATTACATCAGCTTATATAAGTGTTAAACTAAGATGCTAGTATTACATTGAACATAGTCGATTAAGCTAAATTATCTTTTTAACCATTTTTTAAAACTGTTTAAAGACAACCCCAAGAGCATCATTTATAGTATATGCTTTAAGGCACCATTCAGAGTTCTTCAGCCTTCACTTTGCTTTATCTTTTCTAATCCTCAATTGGTATTCTTGTTTAGGGGCCGCCGCCCCCTTTTCTGAAGCAGAGTCCTCTTCGGAAGACACTGAATCCATTTCATCACTAAATTTGCTGTCATCTTCTTCCTTGGCATCCTCTTCTGGTTCACCCAGTTGCAGTCTCATAAACTCATATGCTTTGGAAACAGAGGCAATCTTTTCTTTTTTATCCTGTAGTTTGAAAATAACGCATTCCGGGGTCAACCATCTGTATGCAACACTATTTGTTTGTAGAAAGAGGATGAAGTCCTTGTACTTCTTTCTCTTCTTCCTTATTTCAAATGGAATATCTTTTAAAATCCTAATAGTATTGCCTCCAATTTTCAGTGGTGTTCCTGAAGTCGCTTTCAGGATTAAATCCCTTACATGTCTCTTTGAGAATCTCACCAGTATCTCTACAGGCAGATTGGTTTTTTTGAAATAAACGGAATAGGCCCTGTAGACCATGTCCATTTCACTTATAAGATATTCCGCTTTTAAATCTGTAACTGGAGTTAATTCATCGCTCAAAAGTTGTTTTAGATTCTCATCTTTAAATTCAGGGACCCCTTGGAACCGGAGGACCAGGTTAGCTTTCTCCATTTGCAATTTTAAAAGTTGAAATTCATCCAAAGCTTGCTTCTTTTCCAGCATTTGCACCTTTTTCTTAACTTTTTTAGCGTTGGCATCCATTTCCTTTACTTTCTCAGCTGTTTGCTCTGTCTTTTTTGTAGTTTCAAACAGTTGGAGCTGCTGAGCTGCAAAGTTCTGATTTAAAGTTGTCAGCTATTGATTGATGTTAGTAATCTGATCCAGTAGAGGGCGCAAAGAGTCTGCCAAAAGCTTAGAGAACTCAGTGGTCTCTTCCGGTCGTGGGCTCATGCTTCCTGACAGTTTCACTTTTGCTTGTTTTTCTCTCTCCGTTTTTTCCACGCCATTTTTATGGATTGTTTACTTTTGTATACACTTGCTAAAGTCTCTGAAATTCGCCCATATGCTTATCCGCGCTCTGGTAAGTTTCTTAAAACAGATTTCAGTGCTTTAACTTCCGCTCTCCCCCTTGTTAGCTCACTTTTTAGTTTATGCGTATGGGACGGGCCCCTCCCCCGCTCGCTTTTCTCGCTGTTCCCAGGGGAGGGCTTTCTTCTTAAATTACTGGCATTTCGCTTTTACTCGACTCACTGTTCGTTGTTGGTCATAAGACCTCGCTTAAAGTCTGTTTAAAACGCTCGATCTCCAGTGCTTGTCCCAGTCAGCTGCTCTAGTTCCATTTGGACGCATAGCAGCAGGACCGTCGGGGTGGGAGAGTGCCTCAATTCCCCAGCAATGCACTGGTGAAGAGGCCACCCTCCAAAAGCTCCATGGCTAGGAGCCTTTCGCAAAGGCTCCGGGTGGTGGTGGCGAACAATCGCCCCCCCTCCTATCCGCTAGCGTGCAGATCGCACCCCTGGGTCCAGGAGGTGCGTCCACCAGCATGTCACCATAAACCGGAAGTCGAGACTGTCTTATTTTTCATGTGTCTTTGTAGTTGGTGTCCCCAAATATATTTCTCCTTTCCCTCCCAGGTTTATGTTTTGATTTGTCCTTTGGTGCTGCTCAACCTGCTGGGCCCCCTGATAGTCTGGCCATTTTTTCCCTTCTACCAGGGTGAAGGCCAAACATCTTTTTGTCTTTCATATGGTAATAACCAGTGTGCCTGGACTTGGGCATTTCTGTTTTTAAAATGCACCATTCTTCTCTCTTTTCTTAATGTAGACAATCAACTGCAAACTTGCTACGCCAACTGATTAATGACTCCCAGTCTTCTGCCCCTGATCATCATGTTCCACATTTGTCCGTAGAAAGTGGTCCCTCTGCTAGCCAGGTCCTTGTTATGGGACCTGATGACTACATTGTGGCAATTGTAAGGTAAGGATCTCTCTCTAGTGGTGAGGTAAGGATATCTCTCTCGCTCTCTCTCTCTCTCTCTCTCTCTCTCTCTCTCTCTCTCTCTCTCTGCAAATTCAGAGGTGGATCTCCATATTTAAGTAGTTTTTCATAGAGATGACAGATTGACCCCAGAAATGAGAATATGATAGTGACATCTTGTGAACCACATGTTGAGATCTAATTGGCTGACTGCTAAGCCACAGCCATCAGTGGCCACTGTGGTCCAGTGCCTTATGCAAAATAATAGATCTTCATTAGGCAGTCAAGGGTTAGGCCTCAATGGTTCCTGAGAAGGTCAAGATCAAGAGTGTATGTATAGATCTCAGGGTTGCCAACTCTGGGTTGGGAAATTCCTGGAGATTGGGGATGGAGCCTGGGGAGGGCAGGATTGGGGAAAGGGAGGGTTCTTGGCCAGCTATAATTCAGAGTCCACCCTCTGAAGCTGCCATTTTCTCCAGGGGAACTAATCTCTGTAGTCTGGAGATCAGTTGTAATTCCAGGAGAGCTCCATGGCCCACATGGATCTTACTGAAGATCAAAGAAGATGTGAAGGTGGGCATCATATTTATTTTGTTATTAGTAATTGTATACATTTATACTGCAATGAGAAAAGTTTTCAAGGTTTCATCCCATAGTATAAAAATGTAATTAACAAGTCAATAAAGCACAATTTAAAATAATTAAAAAATAAATAGCAGGAAATAGTGGGTTGGATCCACAAATGCAAGGATTGCAGGTTATTTCTACATCCCCCCCCCCCCACAGCAGCCCTTTCTGACCCTGGGTTGTTTGACCTGTGTGAACTGCTAGTTGCATGAGTTGGGAGGCAGCAGTCAGGAGAAGAAGCTGTGCTGCCGGAAGAGTCAGAAAGGCCAATTTTAGCCCTCTCCCCTTGGGAATGGCCTTCAACTGACAGATCAATGAATCCAGAGAGGAGCCTTGCTGTCACATTTTGTGCCAGTTGATGCTTCTAAGACGTCTTCAAATTCAGCCCCACCCAGAGCTTATTACAACAGTCTAGACGGGAGGTTACAGTAGCCAGGTCAGCAAAGTCTAGATAAGACACCAGTTTATGAACTTAATACAACTGAAAGTGGGCACTCTTAGTGACAGCACCCACCTGTGTATCCATTAACAAGGCTGGATGCATGGGCACTCCTGCTCTTAATTTGATTTGTTATGGGAAGCGTGATCCCATCTAAGTCTGGTAAATCAGCACCAATCAAACGCTCTGACTTCCAAACCAACATCACCTCCATCTTGCCTGGATTAAGCGGCTATTTGCTTACCCTCAGACAATTGGCACCAACCTCAAGACATTGGTTCGGGATGTTCACATCTGCCTTCAAGGTTTTGGAGAATGAAATATAAAGCTGGGTCGTATGTTGCAATTAGCATATTGGTGACAACCCATTCCAAAGCTCCGGATGATCTTGGCCAAAGGTCTTACAAGAAAATAAAGAGGACTGGGGGATAAAATGTACCTTTGTGTTACTCCACATATCAGGTTCTAACTGGTGGACTCTGCCTTCCCTATGCTAACTTTGTTTGCCAGTTTGGTGTAGTGGTTAAGTGCACGGACTCTAATCTGGGAGAACCGGGTTTGATTCCCCACTCCTCCACTTGCATCTGGCTGGATGACCTTGGGCAAGCCGTAGTTCTAATAACAGCTGTTCTTGAAAAAGAACAGTTTCTGTCAAGAGCTCTCTCAGCCCCACCGACCTCACAGGGTGTCTGTTGTGGGGAGAAGAAGGGAAAGGAGTTTGTAAGCCACTCTGAGACATAAGAACATAAGAACATAAGAGACGCCAATGTTGGATCAGGCCAAAGGCCCATCCAGTCCAACACTCTGTGTCACACAGTGGCCAGAAATACCAGTGCCATCAGGAGGTCCAGCAGTGGGGCCAGGACATTAGAAGCCCTCCCACTGTTGACCCCCCCCCAAGCACCAAGAAGACAGAGCATCACTTGCCCCAGAGCCCCTAGCTATACCTTGTGGCTAATAGCCACTGATGGACCTCTGCTCCATATGCTTATCTAATTCCCTTTTGAAGCCGTCCATGCTTGTAGCACCCACCACTTCCTGTGGCAGTGAATTCCAAGTGTTAATCACTCTTTGGGTGAAGAAGTACTTCCTTCTATCCATTCTAACCTTAGCCACTGATGGACCTCTGCTCCATATGCTTATCTAATTCCCTTTTGAAGCCGTCCATGCTTGTAGCACCCACCACTTCCTGTGGCAGTGAATTCCATGTGTTAATCACTCTTTGGGTGAAGAAGTACTTCCTTTTATCCGTTCTAACCCGACCGCTCTGCAGTTTCATGGAGTGCCCACGAGTTCTTGTATTGTGAGAAAGGGAGAAAAGTACCTCTTTCTTTACCTGCTCTTTCCCATGCATAATCTTATAAACCTCGATCATGTCACCCCTCAGTCGTCTTTTCTCCAAGCTAAAGAGCCCTAAGCGCTTTAACCTTTCCTCATAGGGAAAGTGTTCCAACCCTTTTATCATTCGAGTTGCCCTTTTCTGCACTTTTTCCAAAGCTATAATATCCTTTTTAAGGTGTGGTGACCAGAACTGCACACAGTATTCCAAATGAGATCTCACCATTGATTTATATAGGGGCATTATTATATTGGCTGATCTGTTTTCAATACCCTTCCTAATAATCCCCA
>NW_015167530.1:881751-881906 GCF_001447785.1 Gekko japonicus | reverse complement strand
TCGTCTCATCCACGCATTGAGACTCCTGATCTCTGCCTGTCTCTCCGGCCCTGCGCGTGGAACAGGTAACACTTCTGAGAAGGCTACCTTGGAGGTCCTGGACCTAAGTTTCCTGCCCAGCAGCCTAAATTTCTCCTCCAGGACCTCACGACTGC
>NW_015167530.1:831443-881535 GCF_001447785.1 Gekko japonicus | reverse complement strand
AGAGCCCCCCTCCCACCCTGCTCAGGGATGGTTCCTTGGTGCAAAAGGAGAGCCGCTCACCAGCTGGGGAAGAGGTCCCTTCTGAGGGCACATTCCCCTTATCCTCCTTTGGGTAGTGAAGGGTGGGGTATAAATCCAATAATAATCTCCTCCTCCTCCTCCTCCTCCTCCTCCTCCTCCTCTTCCTCCTCCTCCTCCTTCTTCTTACTGCAAACAATGTTTGGGATAAAATGTCATGGCGATGCTGATGATAGCTCTAACTGTATCAGCAGTGATGGACTGCATTTATTCAATTGCCTTCTATAAATGCTGAGCAGAAGACAAACATATTAGAGAAACTATTGGGCAGATCAAGAAGTTTGAAGTGACAGATGAATCACTTGGTGGGTTTCATTTCTCACGATGTTCCTTTGTTTTTCTCCTCAGTTCCTTGAACCGGCCATTCGGAAGTGGAATTATGACATCTTCTGGAATCCTTTTAAACAGTCAGATGTTGGATTTTTCTTGGGTGAATAACACAGGGAACCATTCCATGGTAATACATTATGAAATTAATCTGGTTCATGTAATAGAAAAAGCACTAACTATACAAGGGTTTAATCAATGATTAGGTCTCCTTGGTGTGACCTATCCAGTTTTCTCAAAAATCAGTTGCAGGGATGGCATTCAGACTGGAACCATGATGTTGAGACAGGGGTCTGTGGATGTTTAACCTTCTCCGTTGCACAATTCCCCACAGATAAAACGATTTCGCCATGATGCTTTAAGTCCCAGTATGGGGGGAAAACAAACAGCCTGTCTCTTTCTCTACCAGGGCTTAAATCAGCTTGGCAGCATGAGGTTTTCCTGGAGAAATAGCATGGAGAAGGAAGGTTAAACATACTAGTGCCACATCCCTGATCTAAACTGGAGCACCCAGTGACTGCTTTCTGATAATACTGAAGCTGTCGGAAGATCCCGTCATGGATCTCCCACATCTCACTGAATTAAGCCCTTAACTGCGGTACAAAACAATATACGTAGACAAGAAAGGTTTTGGAACCTCTGCTATGCTATGATGCCTGTGGTTTCAAATCATTTTAAACAGAAATCAGTTTTTCCATAGGCCATGTAATATTGGGCTGGGAATTAACTGACACCGAACTTTTGAGCAATTTCACTTTGTGCGGATGGAGCTGTTCCCCCCTCTGTATGGAATAGGAATGTTTTCACAAGATATGAAAAATCTGTGTGCACCAAAAGCCCCCCTGCACTTGCCTAGAAGACATTGCTATGAATGTATGAAAATCTGAGAGAGCATAACTACATTCTCTTTCATATGACAGTACCACTCAAAACACGTGTGTGTAGGGGTGGGGGTTGCTTGCTGTGTAAGCTTTCAAAAAAAATGTAGGTTTTGAGATGCAGTTTTGGAACAGATAATGTCCCAAGTGCCTTTGAGATAGAAAAGTATACCTTGAACATTTAAATGGCTCTTAACCATTTACTCTAAATAAATTATACTATTCTCTGCATGTAAAGTTGTTTTGCACAGGCTAAAGGAATTCTAAGGACCAAACCACTATTAATCCCAGGAGGAAAAAAAGGCTGGTTGAGGACAGGCATATGTATTTTTTCCCCTTCCAGGACTAATAGCAAGTTGAGGGAAGCCATTTCTGTCAGGAAAACAGTGCATGGGGAAGGCTTAAATTTTCCTCCCTCAGCTCCATTACCTCGTTAGTTCATCCCCCTCCAAATGTGATTGAAATGCATTAAAATATTTGATTATGAATTTTCTATTAACTGACTAGTTTGTCTCTAAGACTGAGCCCTTAGCTTGGAAATCCCATTCAGTCAACAGCCATTTTCTGTTTGTAATGGGCACAGTATATATAATTTATCAATGGCCTTGGATTTCCTGCAGAGAACTAGATAAAATTTTATATAATATTGTTCAAGTAGGTACTTTGAATTGTATCCTATTCAATCCCATTACCTGGAGGTAATGGTAAGAATGTTTATTGCCTTGGAAACATGGAGTTACTGTAAAGAGAAGATAGTTCCCTGGAGGGTTTTTTAAAAAAATCACTGATGTCTTTAATAATGTTTTGGGAATGGGAATTTCTTTTTCCTACAGAGAAATTTTATTCAGCCTGGAAAGAGACCTTTGTCTTTCTTACTACCCACTGTTGTTCGGCCATCAGAAGGGATGTGTGGGACTTACCTTTGTCTAGGAGCCAATGGTGGAGACAAAGCATTGAGCAGCATTACACAGGTCAGTTCTGAACACCACAGCATGGCCCCTAAGAAGCAGCACCGAGGCTCCACAACCTTATTAAACCCATGGGCATGCTTGGAATTTTGAGAATTTTGAGGCACAAATGGCTGCTGTGGGAGACAGGACCAATCTCAAAATGGATGCTATAGGGGGCAATTACAAAATGTTAGAAAGTTCCAGGCCAAACATCTTCCTGTGAAGGATGCAGCTATTTTTGAATGGGGACTGCCTGCAGCACCAAAGCTGATGCCTTCTAGAACATAAGAACATAAGATGAGCCACGCTGGATCAGAGCCCATCTAGTCCAGGATTCTGTTCACAGAGCAGCCAACCAGCTACCTCTAGGGAGCCCACAAACAGGAAGACTGCAATAGCATCATCCCGCCTGTGCTTCTGAAGAACCTCCTGCTCTACTAAGGTGGAGAAAGGCGGAGTTGTTTGGGGAAAGAAACAAATGGGTACTAGGAAATACATCAGTGGGCACTAGCTTTGTCATTTCCGTGGGCTGGGCAGGGGAACTCCTGCCATAGACCCTCTGTTACCTAGAGCCACTCAACAGAGCTGGGAGGAAATGAGGTGTGGGGGCAAATTTCTGGCATGAACTGGAAGTGGTATCATTGCGTCAGCATTATGCTAGAGGATATACCCCAAGCTTTCAGTGAATGCTAAAGTGTCACGTTGACACAATGATATCACTTCTGGTTCATGCCAAAAGTGATGCTATGCCAATGTAATGGCACTGATTTGTAGGTCCCTGCCCCTTGCAATCTCCTGCCAGTTGCCAGCATTGTGCTGGAAATCCTAGTGGGCACATTGCTGGGACTGACAAGTAGTATGACTAGGAAAGGTAACAACCAAAAGAGAATCGTGGAAAGAAGATCAAGCAAGGCGACAAGGGCAACCGTGAAAAATTAACTATGAAAAAGCCAAACATTCAACAGACCTCAGTATCTATTAATGTAAACAAATTCATATAAACAATTCATTCCATGCATATCAATATAATATTCGAAATTTCAGAAAACATTCCAGAACCACACAAAATAGGTGGGCTCAGGTCTAATCCAATAAAGTGCACTAATCCAATAAAGGGCACAGTGCCAATGAGTTATCATGCTTGTTAAGCCTTAATATAAATTGTCTTTCATAAGATGGTTACTGACAAATAACGGTACGATGATGTTAGTTTCAGTCTTCAAAGGTCTCAGTAACTTTCAAGGACACCTATGGGTGTGTGCATAGACCACTGTGCAGGCTTTCTCACATGAGGGGGTTGGGTATGCCATGGAGGCATGGCTTTGTGTTATGATCCTCTCTCCATCTGCACAAAACATCATCTCTAAGGGTTTCTCAAATCTGTTACTATCTGTGTTTATTTTTTAAACAGGTTTTAGTAAATGTTTTAACATATAACAAGAACCTGAGTGAGAGCCTTTCCTTAGGCCGACTTCATCCTCAGCTTCATTCTAATGTCCTGGAGGTTGACAGTAAGTATGGGAAATGTGGAACACTAACCTTGGGTTTCTGTTCTGCTTTTGTTTTGTTTTACACATAGAGAAGGGGGGCATTTTTGCAACAATCCCGAGATTAGTCTGTAATCTTTCTCACCTGCACCATGGGGGTGACCTTACCATGGGCTGGATCCAGCCAGCTTTTTCACTCAATCTCAACACTTCCACCAGTGGAAAAATGGGAGCTTTCTTTCTGATTTCACCCTTGCAATGCAGACCCTGCTTAGTATCCTCCCTGTTACTACCAGACAGCTGCCAGTTCCTGGGAGGCATAATCTTGGGGGCACTGCAGGCTGCATCAGCTGTGGAGAAATGGTAAATTCCACTTCTTAATCTTCTCTGTCACTGGAATGAGCAGACCTGATGAGAGGCTGCCTGTCAAAGGTCTCCCCTTCCATTCCACATTTCTTCCTGAATCTGAGCAGGTCGGGTGGCTCTGTATTAGCAAATTGGAGTTCTGATTCAAAATTCCCACCAACAGGAGCATGACTGATGAACTATTCCACAGGATCAGGTGTGCTGGGAGCAAAGCTTGCAGACTGTGTGCATAGCAGCATGTGAGAGGCAGTGACAGAGTTGAGAAGGCTGTCCCTTGATATGCTCTGGATCGAAATTTACCAGGCCCCTGTGGCAGGCTAAGTGCTAAGGTCTCCTCATCTTGCCTGCCTGCCTTACCTTGTGATTTGTCCATCTCAGGAGCAAAGAGGGTTTTTTGGGTCAGCTAAGATCTGTACACAAAATTTCAATTGCCGTTAAAATCAGTCTTACTTCCTTAGAAGTTCATTTTTCTTTGCTCTTCTCTCTTCCCCCCTTTCTGCTGGGAAATAATTGGGAAACCTGCTTTCTTCCAGTTGTGAAATATTTGCTTTGCAACTGATTACTGAATGTTACTTTTCTAAGACACATATTTTGGGGAAATAGTTTGATGTGGGAAGGGAAAGCAGCATGGTATAGCTTGATCTTGTCAGTTCTCAGAAGCTAATCAGGTTCAGTGGATAGAAAACCGCCACAGAAGGTTTTGCAGAGGAAGACAATGGCAAACCACCTCCGTTTCTCACTCACCTTGAAAATTTCTTGCTGGGGTCACCATAAGTCAGTTGTGACTTGACAGCACTTAAACACATAGGCTGATATGGACCACCACGGGCCTGTTCTGTGCCCCCCCCCCCACTGAGTATGGAATCTCATGAACAACCCACTTTTTCCACTGGTCACTGCAGGTCCCAGTCAAGAGGACAGCTGCTGGCCTTTAATGGGAATGTAGTGGTTCTGATATATGAGAAGGAAGGGGACATAAAGGCTGCTTTATAGAAAATAACCTCATCTAAAATTCTCTGTCAGGTGAGTTTCCTGAAGAAGATGTCAAGTACTTGAGAAGCCAGGGTCAAGATGTGGAAAGAGTTGAGGTACTTTCCCTAGTTCATGGAGCCAGAAGAACCAACAACTTCATAATTGGTGTGAAGGACCCAAGAAGTGTGGATGCAGAAGGAGCCACAATCTTATAGCAACTCCTGGATGGGTTTGTTAAAGAAATGAGGCTTTTTTTTCCAAAGTACAATGTGCATGTTCCTAAACAGTCCCTTCATCATTCCTTCTGGTACAGAACAAACAGTGTTTGTTGTGGGATTATACATTGCTAAATAGGCCCCTTCTGCATTCCCGTAACTGAAACAAAGCAGCAACAAAGGCTGATGAAACCACAATATAGCCCTTATATTTTTGTTTGTTTGTTGATCTTGAATTGCAAGAATCTCAGGCATTATTACATTGGGAACACAGGTAACTAACAGGCTTTATTTTGACAGCATTTTGTTTAAGATTGATTCCTGCGATTTAGTGTACCACAGGAAGAGATTTCTAAAATAAGCATTGGGGGCACTCAAGAAGAAAGCCACATATGCTGTACCCTTGGAGTTTTGTTGCTCTGTAAATATACATCTTTAGTTCTGAGGCAAGGTCTTTTAAAAACCAGTTCTACAGATCCAAGTTTAAATAGGAAACATACATCTGTGAAGGCTGGTATCTGTGATGTCACAAACCTCTCTTCCTCCCCTCTTATTTCTGCAGCCATCTTGCAATTTCAGTTAGCATTTTTTTTTCCTTTGTAAGGCAACGATAAACACACAGATGTAACCACATATGTACTACTTAAAATACACACACACTTGATAACCTTCCTGACTCATGAAGTGAAGTGATGAACTGTTGGGTGATCCAGCATTAGACCTCCTACTATGCTTAAACATCAGGATGAGTTGGGTTCTTATTGAAGAAGCTGTTTTGAGTGCTCTTTAAATAGTATCTCTCTGTGTTCACCCATAAAGGCAGCAAACAGTTTAATCCTCAAAACACTTTGCCAACACAGAGCAGCCTCACTTCAATATGTTGAGGATCAGGCAGATGATCTTTCTGTGTCCAATACATTTATTTCTGATATAACCAGTTCTTTCCTTTTGGAATGTCTCTTCCTGAGTAGATGTGAATAAGCAACAAAGGCTAGCCCTGGATATTCTTGAATATTTCCCATGAGTTAAGAGATTTGTACTGACATGTTCCAATAATATCAAATCCTACCCATGTTTGTATTTATATAGATTTTATAATCTTTTTGCCTCTCTGTCTGAAGTGGAAGTGGCACTTCCCCTTTGTGACATCGAATCAATGATGTCTTGCTATTGATTTCAGCATCTTAATGAGTTTCAATGCAGTACTCAGCAAACCGTCCCTATGGATCTGTGCTGTGAGTCAATCTGTATCAATACAGGGGAACCGGTGAAGCACAGTTTCCTGGGGTTGGTTTCCAGAATAGCTCTACCAGTGAAATAACATTGCTAATTCTAATGTAGAAAGCACTCAGCAGATTCCATGCTACCTTGCACTGAATTATTTCATCGTAGCCTTGCTGTTTGTTCCTTGGTTCCATAGTGCTGCAAGTCCATTTCAGCTTTTTAAAGAATGTATTGGTAGTACCAAGACTATTCAATCATAAAGCAAGGCCAACCACAACAAAAATGTAATCTTATTTAATTCCTTTCTCACCTAAATGTTATGATCTAAAGTTAGTTTTTAAACCATTAACTCTGGGAAACAAATGGCAAGAGATTGAAGCTCATCCACCTAGAATCTATATGTATATCTGCTAACAACTGTCTTGGCGTTATAACACAATGAACTGGAATCCAATGAATACTGTTTTATTCACGTGCCACATTTCATGTCTCAAAAACATCTTAATATGAAGAATGACCCTTACAGAGTAGGAGGTGTCAATGAATCAACATATTGCAGAAGCCACTACTAATCATGCTTTCATCTTGTATTAACTGCCAGCTGATGACCCCAATGTATTTTACAATCATTTACTGTTTAAGGGCTTAGTCACCTGTTACTAGGGTTGTTGTGTGCCTACTGAAGGCAGGAAATCTTCCAGCCCCAGGAAGACTTGCCCACCAGAACTCCAGTGGCTAGCAGGAGAGAAAAAAATTGCTGTTAGGGATGGCGTAATGTCAGTTCCAGGAAAACCCAACAGTGATGCCATGTTTCTTTAGGAATTGCCAATAACTGTATGGTTTAGGCAATTCCTAGAGAAGACTGACATCACTTTCAGGGAGAGCCCAGAATTCATGTCCTTTGTAGGAATTGCTAAACATTCTAGGGTTTTACCATAGAGTTTCTTGTGATTCCTAGAGAGGTGTGATGTCTCTTCCAGGTTTTCTCAGAAGTGACATCATGCTGTTGCTGCCAGCCATTCCCCATACCCCAGCCTCCTGTCTCCTGCTGGTTGCCAACCCTACCTGTTGTATTTAAGGACCTGTTGGCCTAAACAGGATTTTTGAAGATTTGTATGATACTTTTGTATGATATAACAGTGAAGCTTCATATAGGGCATGTACTGACTTTCTAGCTATATAAAAGCCAGTTCACATTGTTCTGTCTGACACACTCTAGCATGACTAAGAAACAGAAGAATCATAGGAATTAAAGGATAGAATACTGAGGTGGTACAATGGACTGCACCAACTACAGATCTCTGGAAATAGCAAACCAGCACAGTAAGAAAAGAAAGGAGATAGATAAGAACTTCCTCCATGCTGTGCTTGGTTTCTATTTTCATGGGGTTTATTTTATGCAAAGGAACATTCAAAGCTAAAATAAGAGGTACACTGTCCATTTTATATGCTCTGGCACCTTTCTTTACATTCTCCTGTATGTGTCAACCAGATATGGTTGGATGAAGGAGGTGCTGCTGCTAAGGCAAGACTTAGATCTAAATCACAATCTGGAGCATAATACCTGAGGAAACATACCTCCTGCCTATCAGGGCAGGTCTTACCTTCACTCCAGCGGTGTCCCTTAGTGCCTCCTTTTACGTTCTCCCATATCTGTGAAATGCTTGAAAATAACTGATGATTAGGAGGGAGGGGATTTGGTCCCAGGATGTATTGCCTTACCAGTTAATTTAGACATTACCTTCCAGAGTCAACATGAAAAATCCCTTTCCCTTAATACATGGCAGGGAGTACTGTTCATATGCTTCTACCATGTGTGAAGTCTAAGTGCATACAATGTTTTCACAAATACTGCAGCACACATTAAGATAAATATACATAGATCACCAGCACAGGGAAGGTTTTGTGACAACAACCACCACTAGTAAGTAGCATGTAAACTAGCCAACAGATCCTTGGTAACAGCACTGATGTGTTAGATAGGGCAAGGGATCCTGGGCAGACCCAGGGGACCTATTCCTACAGTTCAAATGATGACATTAAGATATAAATAGTTGTTATGTAAATACATTTAAATAATCAGGATAAATTTACCTTAGCTTTTATAGAGTTGGCTTTTCAACTTGAATAAGGACTTTCAGGAACTTGTCGATTCCCAGCCAGGATAACAAAGTTTTATGTTTCAGGATTTTTTTTTACAAGCTGGGGACCAATGAGACTTACCGGAGAGCAAAATCCTATCCCTCCACCTTCTTTCTTCCAAGGTTTTTCTCCTTCCCCATTTTCCACTCTCCACCCCCCAGGCTTTCCTTCCCTCCATTTCCCACACACATACACTCTCTCTGCCTTCCCAGCCTTTTCTGTACTTTGCCCTGCTATTCTCATCCTCTCCCAGATGCTTCTGCTCATGATTTCACCCAGTATTCTGCTGGGTTGCCTTGGCCCAAGCTACAGCGCTTTGGTTGCTAAGACAACCCCAGAGTACTGACTGTGATCTTGTGAGATTCTTAAATAACTCAGGCATTATTCTCTGTAGGGAATTTTAAAAATCCCACCTGCAAACCTTTCATTTCTGCCAGATCTGCGCCCACCCCCATGTACATGGCCCCATGGTGTGGCTTTTCTAATCCACATTCTGGGACTGTGTTCAGAATAATGTATTAAAGTAGAGGACCTGAGAAACTTGTGGGGAGAATCCCATTCCCCCAGCTTGTTCACTGGGCCACCCATGTGCCGGCCAGTTTGCCCTCCTGTAGCTTCACCACCTCTGCCAGCCTGGCTCATGTGGCAGTGGCTACCACTCCTCCCATGCCTCACCACCAGCCTGCAGTGCCTCTGCCTGAGTGGCTCGGGGGGGGGGCTCTGGTGGCTGCTCCTGCTCTCCTGCCTACCTGCCTGCAGCATAGCTGCTTACCTGCCTGGCTCATGCAGCTGTGGCAGGCAGTGGCTCCTGCTCCTCCCCACATAGTGCCAGTGCTGTTGCTACCACCCACCTGACTCATGCAGTGGGGACAGGTGGGGACTTCCCTTCTCCTTTGCTCCCTGAAAATGGCAGCAGAGATGTCACAATGTAGCACCACAAGATGTCAGTTTTTCTGTCCATATTTTAATTTTTCAAATTATTTTTGGATTTTTGTATAAACTGTGGGCTGACCCAGTCTTGTACCTAACTCCAGTGTTCTGATTTAATGGTCCACACACTGAGTTATTGGTTCAGGCAATTATTCTTCTTAAGAGCTCAAGGCAGAATACATGGTTTCCCCCTCCCCCTTTTATCTTCATAACAATCATGTGAAGTAGTGACTGGCCCAGGGTTACCAGTGAGCTCCAAAGCAGATTGAGGATTTAAAACCAGGTCTCCCTGTTGCTAGTCCAGCCAGTATATCACATGGGATTGAGGTTGTATGGATAATATGGGTATTGGAATCTATATGGACATCTAATAACGAATTGCCTTGGCTGGGAGGGCGGGGTAGAAATCTAATACATCAAATCAAATCATTGCCAGGTTTCTAGGAAGGTCATTTCCACTGGATTTTTTCCCCAGAAAACTGCTCTGTAATGAATTATTTCTAAAGTATTCAACTTAAAGGCTGTCACTCATAATCAGAACAGAGTTGTGTTACTCCTGAAAACATTTATATAACAATATTACAGAGTGCCATGGGACTGAAAGCACTGTTTTAGTGCTTCTTTCCTGCTGTTTTGACATGCATTGGTCTTCACAGCTAAAGGGCTGTAGAGATTGCATTATGGTTTTCCAGTGGTCACTGCAGGGGTGGTCTAGGGGTCTGCCTTTACTAGCTGGGGAAAGTGTCTGCTGTTTCTCAGGCATGAGAATACTTTGTGTATTCCTCACTATATGCAACAACCCAAAACCATGAGCACTGAAAGGTAACTAAGAGGGAATATCTCTGCACCTGCTCATTGCTCGTCTATGGATGAAGAAGGAATTCTAATATACATTCATGACTCTGAGTATAGAATTGGAGGTGCTAGTTGTCAAGGAGTCACCCTCTTGGATCCCTCTTTCTCTCTCCCCAGCGAGTGATTGAAAGGGTTTGGTTCATGCATGTGGGGTGTCCAAACTCCTTTAAATAATTCCTATCCCCTTCAGCATTCCTCCTGAACCTCTTCTTGTGTAGCCTGCTGGCAACCAGAGTCTGTATCTTTCCCCCATGCTGCCCCTCCTGTGTGCTAATTCACTAGAGGTGGATGTATAGAAAAGTGTATGAGAGAGACAGAGAGGACAAGCCTCTTAGTATTTATGCATGGTAAAGTGACTAGGCATGTAATTAAGCATAAGGTAAAGGTAAAGGTTCCCTTGCTCGAAAGCCAGTCGAATCCGACTCTAGGGTTGCGGTGCTCATCTCCGTTTCAAAGCCGAAGAGCCAGCGCTGTCCGAAGATGTTTCCATGGTCATGTGGCCGGCATGACTAAACACCAAGGCGCACGGAACGCTGTTACCTTCCCACTGAAGTGGTACGTATTTATTTACTTGCAATTTCTTGCTTTCGAACTGCTAGGTTGGCAGGAGCTCACTCCGTCATGTGGCAGCTCAGGTTTCGAACTGCTGAACTACCGACCTTCCACAGCCTGCAGTTCAGCGTCTTAACCACTTGAGCCACCACAGCATAAATTTAAGCATAAATCCTACTTAAACCAAAACACAGAGATATAGGAAATTCAGAACACAGCTGAAGATGTTGGAGATTATTAGAAAGAAACCAAAAACAGAATAATTAGTTAATCCTAAACTAACCACTATATTACCTCAGCATTTCTCTGCTAGAAATGGGTGCAAGCAGAAACTTTGACAAAGACTGTTCTTTAGCCCCCCCGCCCCCCCCTTCCTTTTTCTTGGCATGAAATGTCAAACCAGGCCAACAGTTTTAACATTTTGTCAGTGTGGAAGTGTCTTTGTGGATCTAATGAAACCATTGTGTGCTTGGGTAAACACTTCTCACCAAGTAACTACTGACCATTCATCCCAAAGATGTGATAAGCATTTTTTAGGATGCCTGAGCTGAGTTATGGCCAAATGGCAGTTTGGGCTCCCCAGTCAATCCCTGGTTATTCTAAAACAGTCTTCTTCTAAAACGTCAGAATTTCCTTAATTGTCCCACATCTCACAGCTAAGGTTGTGTGTTCCAGCTATTCCTTCTCAGTAGTTAGTTGATGTTAATGGGAAAAGGATTATATCTTTGTATAAGTGGCATAAAAAATGAACAAACCTTCAGTTACGCAATTCTTCCATAGTATCCCCTCTGTTCTATGAGGGTTCCCAGACTACAGACTACAGCAGGACCTAGAGAACTTTTCTGGGTTGATTCTGTGATCTGCATGTTGTTTTAGTTAATGTCTTATTTCTAGGCAAAATGTGTTGTGAAGTATTAGAGAGTAAACAACATGCAGGGTTAGATCCTACTGTTTTTTTCACTGGTGAGAAAGGGAGGAGGCTGTGCATGGCATCATGGACTCACACAAGGGACAGGGGTTGTAATAGGAATGCAAATTAAGTGAGGCCAAGTGAAAAATCTGGCCAGATCTAACCCACAGGTTGAGAAGAGCAAACAAAATTCCAGTGGACTGTATCCCTCCTCCTTCATATACCTTCCATCACTGATCAAATGTGTTGACCACATATGCATACTTTGCTGCTGGAAACCAAAATGTTTAATTCCACCAGAAGGTAAAATGCAAATTAGAAAAAAAACCATAAGTTACATCACATTAACAGAACAGAGTTCATAAAAACAAATGAAAAGAGGTCATGTTTATTGTACAGCATCAGTTTTATTTGAAAATGACAAATACAAAAATGTATTGTAATCACAACTGTGACTTCAATTGTACAGAAAACAACTGTATCCACGCATTTTTCCCACCAATAACAAAAACGCTGAAATAAAGACAGTTTTCTTTTGTATTACTTATAAAGTATGTCTTGCATGCTGTTCAATTTTTGGATCGTTACAGTTGTAATCCTGAAACCAATTAATCCTAAATACGCCACTGGAATTAATTGCAGAATTAGTAGTGTGCAATGAGTTTAAAGACTGTACATTCCCAGTATCTCTTTTCTTAAATAAAATGCTCTCCCTATGGGCACTGTTCTAGGATCTGAAAACACATGGGCAGATTTTGAGCTACACACTCAAGATTGTTCTGTGCCTGTACTTATAAAATCTCTCCTCAAAACTAGCTGTTTTGCTATTTTTTTAAAAAAATGATTTTGTTGAAACTGTTTTGTTATTTTATATTTAGGCCCACTCATGGGATATGATTTCATATATACAGGAGTAATACTGGCAAAACACTTTGGTTTTGTAGGATCCCAGGCCCTGCCATCATATGCCAAGGTCCAGTTTGGCTGCGTGCCTTTCCTTGGCCTCAGACAGAGAGGGGCAGGGGTGGAACACCACCCTATTCTTCCTTTCCTCTTGCACCACTCACTTCTGAACAGGGAGCCAGAGCTGCTCTGTCCTCTTCCCTCAAGCCTGTTGAAGGTCCCAGCAGGCCAGTGGCCTCCCTCTACCCAGAAGCACAATGGAAGCATGGCCAATAGTTACTTCTGTGCAGTTTCTGCCTTGTCCCTCCCTTACCTTGCCCCCAGGGTGGAGCTTCCCAATAGCTGATTGTCAGTCAGCTGGCTGTCAGAGGGCCAGCTGTTAGTGCCCACCTAAGTCTTAAAGGGCTAGCCGCCATTGATCAGCTGGCTGATGCGAGGATCTTTACAAGGTGCATCCGTGACTTCTCTGGGCCTGGTGAATACCAGGCTTTGAAAATACGGGGGGCCGAGAATAATTTTTAAAATAAAATATCTAGATAAGAGGGCATATAGTTAACATAGCACAGGCTGAACCATCAAACTGTGTGTGCCTCTTATCTTTGAGAAAGCCAAGGGCACTCCCCCTTCCAAAAATAGTATTTAAGTAGTGTGGAAACAATCAAGCTGATGCTTATGTGGAGCTGGCCATAGTTTCTCAATCTTCAAGGCAAAACTCAACAGTTTTGTTAAACAAGACAAATAAGGACATAAAGTCAAGACTAATGGAAAGTCAAGAACCATTCCATGTATTTTACCAATCCTTAGAGTGACAAATTAGGAGTAAAAATAAACAAGGCTCTTGTGGTCTTTTAAAGACACAATTTATTCCAGAATAAAATAAAATTAATTAATATGAAATAAAGTTTCATTAGGTTTAATGTGCCACAAGATTCTTGTTTATTTTTTACTGTAACAAACTAACCGTGCAATCCCATGCAGAGTTATTCCAGTCTAAGCCCGTTGACTTCAGTGAATTTAGAGGGGAGAAACTATGCATAGAACTGTTAACCCATGACAGCAAAAAATAAACAAGAGTCGTATGGCACATCAAAGCTTAGTATTTTATTTATATGTTTTTACTCCTTTTATAATTATTCGTTCTTTTACTGTTCTTAAAATACTGTGACTTTTTACGGCTGCTAGCATTTTTATTGTGTTATCACATGTAATTGAACATACATGTTCTCTAGAAACATGCCCATGTGAATGTGGCCTTTCCTCAAACAGATCCCTTATACATGTGAAAATGGGTTTAGAGCACCAGTGTAGAAAAATTGTCTCCTCTGGAGTCTCTCACTCTCTACCCAGAGTCCTGCTGGCTCAGATATTAACCCCATCAAAACCGCAGGGTAATAGTTCCAGAAGTGATACCTTTAAATGCTCTTCTGAATCCAATAACACCCCCCCAACAACATTTGAAAGTAATGACCCACGCCTCAGCATTAAGGGTATTTGGGTGATGAAGCATTACCATAAGAACTGGAGAGCGTAAAGGAATATATAGAGAACCCACACTAAATTAAAATCAGTTATAAGCTTTATTAAAGAAGAATCATACAAGATATCAAGTTGTATATGGAGTAATTAGCAGATCTGGATGAAAGTGTGATTATAAAGTACGAGAGCATGAGAAGGTTACCCCACTCCAACTGAAGATCAAGAAGCAAGGAATAAGAGAAGGCCAGTGAGAGGGGGAGAAAGCTACCGATGCTGAGGTCCACTGGAGAATCCAATACCAATGAAAGAAATCCAGGTGATGGGCAAACTTGGTAACTCCAAGGGGGTGGAAAAAGTAGGGCTTCCTATTGTGCAGAAGATATAGGCTTGAGTCCCTTTCAAGACAAAAAGGGGGGGAAGACAAAAGCATATATGACAAGTAGGAAAAATATTCTTTCCTTTCTGGGCTTGGAAAAGGGATTAATCCAAACCTGGAGCAAATGAGCAAATCACTTCAATGGAGAGGCAAAAGAAAGCAAGTTGTTTGGACAAACCCAAACAACATACTGCTTATTTGGCCCTAGAAGCGGTTAAACAGCCTGAAACCCTCACTTCACTGATTTCATCTTACCTTGGAAGCTAAGCACAGTCAGCCATGGTTAGTATTTTGATGGCAGACCCACCAAGGAAGACTAACGTTGCTGTGTGGCAAAGGCAATGGCAAACCACCTCTGCTTATCTCTTCCCTTGAAAAACTCCTGGCTCTGGGGTCACCATGAGTCAGTTGTGACTTGACAGCACACAATTGTCATTAGATGTGGGTAATTTTTTTTATCCCTTTCATAGATAGAAAGATATGATCTTTTGAGTGAGGAATTATTTCAGATCCCCCCCCCCCCAGATTATCTGGACAAGAAGGTGATTTCTTGTCAAGTTATGTGATTGAATTTGGTGTGGCTCCTTTCTTCCCCTCAACCTCTGTTTTTGTTCTCTGCAGGCCAGAGTTGGTGGTTGTTGTTGCATAACCAACCATCGTCCAGGTTTGATGCACATCAGGGACAAAGCAAGCATCAACACCAGAACTTGGGGTTACAACTACTCCTGTTGTTCTATTCCTGCTCTTAAACTGTCTTTAAATATTCTACTGCTTTGATCATTGATCACTGTTAATCAGTTGTGGGTTTAGCTTTGTTTTATATTTTCTTAAACGTGCTGAGTTCTCTAGAATGTTTTTAATGGCCAATAAATATTTTAATTCAATATTATGTGAAGAAAGACGTTAGATTCTTTTCCAGCCATTTATGTACATGTATAAAGTGACATCAAGTCGCAGACGACTTGTGGTGACCCCGGCAAGGGGTTTTCAAGGCAAGAGAGAAGCAGAAGTGGCTTGCTGTTGCCTTCATCTGCACATTCTTCCTTGATGGTCTCCCTTCTAAGTACTGACTCTGCTTAGCTCCCAAGATCTGACAAGATTGGGCTATACCATGCTGCCTTCCCTCAGCCATTGACAGAAGAAACTATTAAGTGAAAAAGCTAGTTATACCAATCCAGTGATAGTCTGAGAGTGCCTTAATAGATTCCTCAAGAATACAATGATAGTGTAGGTTCCAAAAACTGGGCTGACTTGAGGGGTGGTGGCTGATACAGGCCTGGACATAAGGACATGTACACAATATTACTTGTCATTCAACAGATATGCTAAGTAGTTTTTTGTTGATTAATTCAGAAGAGCTATATAACTTGGATCTTTATTCACAGTCACCCATATGTATTAGTATCCCTATTCAACACAAAAACATCCATGGAAAGTGAGGGAATAGATGGCATTTCCCTCACTTTCCATGGATGTTTTTGTGTTGAATAGGGATACTAATACATATGGGTGACTGTGAATAAAGAACCAAGTTATATAGTTCTTCTGAATTAATCAACAAAGTAGATCAAGGATTTGATTTTGTGTAAGGAGAACATTTTTGCTTTCATGCAAGATGAAATGTGGGAGTTTATTCACTGGAGAGCAGACACGGACCTTTCCAAACTAAGACCATTCATTGCTGAGGCATCGCTGTTCTGCTTTCAGCTGGAAGTGGTATTAAAGCTGTGGTTCATACCATGCTTAAACATTATTAAAACTGTGCAGTACTCTGTTCCTATACAGTGGGAGTCGTAGTGCATTTTCTCAGAAGTCCCGTTCAGTGGTCATCAGCAGTATTGCAGCTGATCCTTTAATTCATAATTTCCTCATCTCATTTCCTTTTTCCAGTCCCACCATTTTCTCTTTGTTTTAATTGGTCACTGTCGAGCACCCAGAGCTGAACATCATTTTATAAAATGCCAGGCTTATAAGTAAAAAGCCAAATAATGTATGAGTTCATGCTTCCTCTTATAATCAGTGTTTTAACTGAACACTTTCTGATTTCATTTCCTCTCTGCAATCTCAGGCTGTTTAAAAATAGTGGAGAAAGGAACCATGATGTAGGGTTGTTGAGAAGATAAAAGGAGTCGAGGAGAATGATGTAAGCTGCTTTGGGTCTCTATTATAGAAAAATGTGCATTATAAATGAAGTAAATTTAAAAGAAATAGCTGAAGATGATTGGGAGCTAAAAGATAGGTAGGTTGGTCAGTGGGAAAGTGAGAAGGAAGCAAGGAAAGGTGAGAATATGGGAGTTGCCAGAAAGAAGGAAAGAGGAAATAGTTCGGGGAAGGGGATACAAGGGAAAGTCAGTTGCCCCCCTGCAAGTCCTTGTGGGTTCTCTACAGTGCAACTGGGTCTGTCTTGGTGGCCAGCACCATGCAACTGGTCCATAGTTTTCCTGGGTAGAGGTTGCCAGGAGCAGGGAAGGCAGGAAAGCTGAAGGGGAAGGAATATAAAGGTGGGTGGTGGGTAAGAAGGACAGAAGGAAGCAGGAGAAGGGGAGAGGCTATGGAGGCTTTCAAGGAAGGGAACAAGGAAATAGCTGGGGAGGGGGAAATGAGATGGTTGAAGGCCATAGCCAGGAAATTTTGGATGGTGAGGCATTGGGACATCTGGGGGCGGAGGAGTGGGAGACAAGGGGGTGGGGTGTGGGGGAAGAGAGAGAGAGCAGGAAGAAGAAGAAGAAGCAGAAGAGAAGAAGAGATTGGATTTATGCCCCGCCCTTCACTACCCAAAGGTGTTTCAGAGTGGCTTACAAACTCCTTTCCCTTCCCCTCCCCACAACAGACACCCTGTGAGGTAGGTGGGGCTGAGAGAGCTCTTGACAGAAACTGCTCTTTTTCAAGAACAGCTCTTATCAGAGCTATGGCTTGCCCAAGGTCATCCAGCCAGGTGCAAGTGGAGGAGTGGGGAATCAAACCCGGTTCTCCCAGATTAGAGTCTGCGCAATTAACCACTACACCAAACAGGGGTGGAAGACAACCTCCCCTGCGCCTCTCCAATTGTCAGAGAGACACAGGCTCATTGAGTATTCTTCCTGCTTCTGAAGCAGACTTCAGCTGTGAAAGCAGGAAGACCCAGCAAGCCTAAGTCTCTCCAACAGTTGGAGAGGCTTGGGAACTCATGTGGGCTTCGTAGGGATGTGGTAGCCAGAGGGATGGGAGCAGGGCTAATTTGGTGGGGGACATTGACCCATAATGCCCCACTGTAGCTACAGGTCTGGATGTTTCCCCACAATTCTTTGCAGGTCCCCCACTTGCAGAACCTAATCGTTAAGAACAGATTTGAGTTCAGGCTTGTGTGGCCTCTAAGACACTGGTTCTTAGGTTACACAGACTATTAGGGCAGGAAGTAAGTAAACAGGGTGTTACAAAGTATATTGAGTTGGGCAGAACTTGACGTGTATACAGGGCTTTTTTTGTAGAAAAAGCCCAGCAGGAACTCATTAGCATAATAGGCCATACCCAACAGCAGGAACTCATTAGCATATTAGGCCACACCCATGACAGCACAGCTCATTAGCACATTAGGCCACACCCCTGTGTTATCAGAAGTGTGGTCATCCAGCCACACCCACCTTTTGCTTCTTATTCTGTTTTTCTTGTTTGTTGTCAAAACTCAGGGCTTTTTTTGGAGCAGGAACTCCTTTGCATGTTAGGCCACACACCCCTAATGTAGCCAATCCTAATGAGTTCCTGCTGTTGGGTGTGGCCTATTATGCTAATGAGTTCCTGCTGGGTGTGGCCAACTTGGGAGCCAGCCGGAACTCCGTTCCTGTGCATTCTTGCCCAAAAATAGCCCTGCGTGTATACAATGAATTCTAAACCAAGTTACATTTTTCTAAATCCATTGAAGTCTATGGGCTTACACAGGTGTAACGGTTTAAGATTGCACTGATAGTGTATTAATGTAAACAAGACAGACTTGTGGCATTTTAAAAACAACCAAACATGTTGGCATGGCATGACCTGGATATGGCCAGAATGTAACAATTTATTGATTAAATCTGATCAAGGGCCAGTTTAGCATTCTGTTTCTAGTCACAGCTGACCCAGAGAACTAAAAGATGGGATATGAGGGAAACACTGTGCAAAAATAGAGAGCTTCAGAGTCCCCTATGTTGTATGTTTGAGGGGAGAGAAGCAGATCATACCAATGAGACAATCTGATCCCATGCATATTGTTAAAAACAAACTCCTGTTGAATTCAAGGGGGCTTATTCCTAGATGCGGGAAGGCTTGGATCCAACCATGCATGAGCAGAAATATACTTAGTACAGTTCTTCTCCCACAAGGAATAGCAAAAGGACTGCAATGCCTGGCACTTCAATATACATTTTAATCGAAATAACAGCGTGCATATGGAATAATAGAACGGCACAACTGATGGTTTGCATTTTTGTTGTTGTTGAGATTGTATTAGAAGAACACCCAGGCGCTGCTTTATTGTTCATGCAGAAACGTTAGTAGGAATACAATCACTTCCACTGAAGACAAACTGACAGACGCTGGGGCGGTACTGTGTGCCTTAGGTGGACTGAGCTTTCGTTTCTTTGGGGGGAGGTACTTTACAGGTGTGACTGAGGCCTGCGGCGGGAGTGGGACTCGCCCGAGGCGACTGTCCAACTACAAAGTCCCCTCGGGTCTTCAGACGGCTTCTATGGAGGGAGGGGAGAAACGGCTTCCCAGAGCTATCATCGGTGGCGGCGAGGAAGCGGGCACTACCGTGCGTACGTGAGGAGAGAACACACGCTCTCCGTGCGTAAAGAAGGAGGGGGCGGTGGTGAACCACCCTCCTTCCTTGAAAGAAAGAGCCAGTTTTCATCCACATATATTTATGTCTTTTTCCTATCAGAAAAGAACCCGTGCGCGCACCTATCCCTTATCGCCCCCGCGAGACGAACAGAGCGCGGAAGAGGGGCGGGGGTGGGGTGGGGGAGAAGCTGAAGGAGAGAGGCGCGCGCGCTTGCCATTTCCAAACCGGAGGCGCGCTCCCGGTCCGAAGCGACGCGCGCAGCCGGCGCGTCACGTGGCCTCCCCGAGGAGGCGGAGCCGCGGCCGGGCTGAGGGTCGGTGCCCTGGACGTTCGGACTTGCATTGACTCCCCCTCCCCCTCCCCTCCGCCCCGTCTTCACCCTTTTCCAGTCCCGCAGCTTTTTTAGTTTCCCGCGCCTCGGCTTGTCCGGCGCTTCTGGGCGGCCGGGCGCGGGCGCGTTGGACGGGAGCAGCGCCGCCAGGTGAGCGCGCGGGTCCGGCTCTGTCTGTCCCCCTCTCCCCCCCACCACCACCTCCGTGTGTGCGCCTTGGGGTTGAGGCGAGGCGGGGCGGGGCCGAGCGGGTGGGCTGCACCACCGGTGGGGGGAACCGAGCAGCGGTCGTGGAGGGGGTCAGCACGGGCCTGGTTAGGGTCGCCCCAGGGCAAGAGGAGGGAAGGGGGCGAGCGGGCCCGGGACTGCAGCGGTGCTGGCGTGGCCTCTTGGAAGGGGGGGGGTGAGGAGGCAGAGCCCTGGAACTCCCATCAGGAGAGGCTTGCAAGGGGCGGGGGGCGGGGGGGGGGGTGTGTTGAAGGGTGGGTCCTGTAATGTGAGCGGTTGGTTAGGCCAGATTTTGCTAGTCTTCGCATCAGGACCTGGCTGTAGTGTTTTTGTTTTTAATTCTAAGGGGTTGCTCCCAGGCAGCTTTAAGGCACAGCACAATGCATGTTCCCTTTCTTCACAACACCGTGTTTTGTGTAAAATGATGCACTGGCTGAGCTATTTGAGAAGGATGCTGCCTCACTTGAGATCTGACCCCCCCCCCCTTTGAGATCTAGGGTAGGCAAATGGGTAAAGGATGGAATTTGCACAAGTTTATAAGAAAACTGGACAATGATCAGTTTAGGTTGCAGTCTTAGAAACGCTTTCCTGGGAGTAAGCCCCACTGAATAAAATGAGTCTTTCTTCTAATAAGACCTTGGATTGTTCCCATAGCCACCTTTTGTCTTCCAGTCCTGTGCTAAATAACTGGGTACCCACATTGACAATAGGGCTGATCCCTTCTCAAGCTGCCTGAAATGATCTGCTTATGCTGCTTTCAGAACCCCAAAGACCATTTCTGATTATTGTATCCTGTGATTTTTTTCCCCACTGTTCACCCATGAGAATTATAAAATAGACCAGGATTCGTTCCAGTTTTATAATTGGGATTGGCTGGGATAATACTGCATATTTTTTGTACCCGTGGAATTTGCTTAATGTTTTGTAATCTCCTGTTTGATGTTAGGAAAAGTAGGTAGAACTACACAGCACTTAGCTTGTCATATAGACCAATTGTCTAGGTGGTCCTGGAGTGAAGTAGCATCATTGTTATGGCTCTTTCAGCTATTATGTTAGTATTTTGTTTGATATTTAATGTTTCAGGTACAAAATCTGTATCCTAAGAAGAAGCCTTTTGAAGTCTGAGGAATTCTGGAGGGCAATTAGTATACTGTCAAGCATGTGGATTGATAGTACCTGTGACTTTGATCTTGGAGGTTGTCCTCATGAACAGTTTATCCTTGGATGACCTCAGGGAAATACATTATCCTTGGATGACCCTATGATCAAAAGGGGACCACAACCCTTGCCTTAAGAGGTTTTGTTTGTTTATAACACTTACTGATAGCTTGTTTATAAAATATTTGCCTATGTAATAAAAAAATTAAAACAGCGTAGGTGCTAAAACAACTTTTATAATTAGCAGAATATGTAATATGCCCATGGTTAGGACATTGTCTTTTAAAAGCAATTATTCATTGTCTTTTAAAAGCAATTCATTGGTATAATAATTGTTGTCTAATAATGCCATTGAAGTAACTATGGTTTATAACTCCAGTTAAATGTTTGGGGATTTGGATGGGGGACGTCTGAGATCATTTCTAACTAATTGTTCTGCCTATTCTGTGTCTGTATTCTTGTAATCTTTCATGCTGTTTTCTGCTTTAAAAAGTTAATTCACAGGGTTACTCTGCATTAAATTTGGTGAAGGGAATTCTGGCCTTGAAGTGTGTTTGCATTTAAATTTTACATCTTACTCTTCCTTTAAAGAGATTACTTGAAAGCAGTAAATATTCCTCAAATAATTAGAGTACAATGAATGGTCTGGAGAAAGTATCTGTTATACTCTTGTTCACCTCTTGTAAATGTAAATTAGTATCCGAAAGGTGGGACTGCTTCATCAGTCAGTGCTCATAAATTTTTTTGTCTGAAGTAGCTTGAAAACAAATTGTGCCCAATCAGACTTCATCTGCTTATAAAGTAAAAATACTGCTGCTATGAGGAAAATCTTGGATTTAGATGAAATTGTATTACATAGATTGTTAAGAAAGAGAGAGATGCAAAATATGCACACTTTAACTAGCATGCTTATTCAAATATACTTATTTTCCTAAAGTCTTCTTAAGTGTCATGCTGTGCATTCTGTTTGCAGGAAAGGAATTGTTCCTTGGCTAAGGAGTAGCAATCTGCAGGACTGGACTTATTTTGGTTAACTTTTTAGGCCTATGTTTAGCTTAGTGTTAACATTGTTCAGATCATAAAATGAGCAAATTGCTCAGTTTTGTCTTGATATTTAATGTGACCAAAGTATGCTATCATATTGCAGTAAAAAGGAACGATGTACATTCTGTCATAAGAAACTTCAGATTCATTTCAGTGTAACAGTCCAGCTTGTTACTTTCAACAAAAGTGTGCCAAGTGGGGCTGAGATGGAATGCCATATGTCCGTGGCAGAACAGGACTGCTACATCTCTCAAAATCTAAGACTGGTAACCACTTGTGGAATCTTATTTTTAATAATATCTGTTTTATGTACAAATTTGAATGAAAGTGGGAGCTCTGTATGTATCACCTTGAGAAGGCATTTTGATTTATGCTTTTCGAGAGCTGCATAGACAAGACCTTAAACCTTCATAGGCATTGGAGCTTCATAGACAAAACCTTAATTTTTGCATATTCAATCTTTCAAAAGAAAAAGGTCACCACAAGAAACAGAAGTACATCAATGAATATTACAATAAAATCTTAAAATATTTTTTTTAAAAAAAAACAAGCTTAAACTAAAGCTAACATTCTGATTAGAAGGCTTTCTGAAATACAAGTCTTCAACTGGCATTGGAATGCTAGTAATGAGTGGGAAAAGTATAGTTTTGGGAGTGGGGTTTCCAGAGGGCCTGTGGCTCAGTGGTGGTACATCTGCTTGTCATGCAGAAGGTCCCAGGTTCAATACCCGGTATCTCCAGTTAAAAGGCAGCAGGGGATATGAAAAATCTCTGACCTGAGACCTTGAAGAGTTACTGCCAGTCTGAGTAGACAATAATGACTTTGATAGACCAAGGGTCTGATTCAGTATAAGGCAGTTTCATGTGTTCATGGTTTCTAAAGTCCAGAAATGGCCACTGAAAAGGCCTTTTTGTGGGCCCCCATCAACTACACCTCCACAAGTGTGGATTCCCTCATTAGTGATGCCTCTCACGATCAAAGTGTGGGCAGATATGTATGCACGGAGAGAGTTTTGCACATATTTTGGACCCAAACGATTTAGAACTTTAAAGGTCAACAGGAACACTTTGGGCCTGGGGCCCAGTATAGTTGGTACAAGATAGGTGTTACATACTTATTGCAGTGCTGCCCTGTTAATGTTCTGGCTGCTGCATCCTGAACCTGTTGACATTTCTGGATCATCTTCAAAGATAGGTCCACATAGAGTGCATTACAGTATTCTAACCTGGATGCTACCAACACAACTGGCTGCAACTGGTGGACCAGTCTAAGATGACAAAGACCACATTTGGTCACCTCTGCCACCACCTCTGCTCCCTGAATAACAGGAGTCAGAGAAAAGTCCAGGAGCACACCCAAACTGCAAGTTTTCTCTTTCAAGAGAAGTACAACCCCATTCAGAGCAGGTTGAATACCTGTTCCTGGATCAACTATATAGTCAGAGTACTGTGGTTGAGTTCTAGCATGTAACAAATTCTTGGTTATATTATTTGGATTAAGAGACAAAAACTCGGGAAATGGAAGAACTTTAATAACTGGCTCTGTTCAGCCAGGAGTCAGGGTTTAAGTAAGATAATGCAGGAAAGTGGCATTAGTTAGTACCTAAATGGATGCTCTTGAAATTGAAATGCATTTTAGTATACCTTCAATAAGTTATAGTTTATGTGTTAGTATAATATATATGGTTGAACTTAATGTTACAGTTTTAATGCAACATTAAAACGTATTAAATCTATAAGCTTCTAGTGGTCAAAGTCTAATACAGATATTCAGTTGGAGTAGTGAGGAACTTCGAGTAATTTATGGAACCTATGTAACATTATCTTTCCTCCCTCTTCTTTTTCTCCTTAAACTCATATTTTGTAGATTGTAATCCATTATTTTAAATTGTAAAACAATTTGATTTTCACAATCGAGAAGCCTTAAGTCTATTAACAATAATAAATACATCTTGGTGGCTATAAATACTAACAAGGGCTGTCATCAGAAAGATGTATTTGGGCCATAGTTTTAGAAATGGGGACCAGAAAGTATATTCCATTTTATTGGGAATGGTCACCCTATAATCATAGGATTGTAGTCCAGATCCATTGCATATCACTGTGAAGGCCTTGGCCTAATACATAAAATATGTACCAAAATATGGTATCTCCTTCAGCCAATATCAAGAGCTTTTAATTTCTGTAAATAATTTCTGGTTTGCTTATGCTTTCAGCAAAGGTCTAATTTCTTCTTCTGTCTCTCACCTAACTTCTCCATTTATCTATTACCAACAGTGCTTCAGTGTCACATTTTTTTCCTAACTCAAGTTTAGATTTTGGTAGTGTAATGAAACATGGAATATTCTGAATGTTCCCACTTGCATTGCTCTTTCAGCTACCATGTTTGGGGTTTATTCATAAGTATACAGGACTTCAGTACTGAGCTGACTTGTAGAAGTGTAAACCTGGTGATACTGCTTGGTCCTGGAAAAGCTAGTATAAACTAGCTGTGGCATCTGTGCTGCAATTGATGTGCATCTTTATGACTCCAGCAGCAATAGATGCTGGTAATTTTGGCACCCTGCCTGGCTCCTTAACTTCTTTTTGACATCCATAGCAGAATTTGTATGGTACGTGGACCAGCTGTGAGAGACTCGCATATATCCAAAGTGTTGCTGCTAGAGCATTCCCATTATTAAGGCCTTCCCAGCAGGGGTATATTTTTGTGTACTATGATATCTACCCTATATGAACTGGGAAGTTACAATTGGCTACAGCTCCCCTGCATGTTTACATGGCATGAAGTTAATTGATATAAGCTTATTTAATGTTGATGTGGGTCTTGCTGCATTGCCTTCAAGGCTGTTCATCTTCCTCAGTCAAACTTTATAAGAGTTAAAGGTGAGAGAGGGAAGCAGTAAGTGCTGTCATCCCACACTGTGGTTCTCTCATCTTGGTAAATCTATGTAAGTTTTTAAGAAAAGCATCCCACATCTGTGTTGCTGACTCCTTTGAAAAAAACCCTGTCCCCCCCCCCCCCCCCCCGGAAATTCATGGCCTTGCCAATTCTGTGCCTTTTGTTAGCAGTTATTCCTCCTCTACTATTTTATAGGGTTCTATTTCTGAAACTGCTGTAAACCCTACAGTTCCCAAAGCACTGTGGCTGTTAAATATGCAAAGTACTAATATTTATTTACACAGCTGTTCAGTTGCAGTGAATCTCTGATCTGCTGTGTTAACTCATTGGGATTTGGTAGTGAAATTAACATGAAAGAGTGGAGGTTCGCCTTCATATGATGCGTAGTTATCCTATGAAATATCATAGCCTATGCATACAGGCATAAATGTTTCTAAATTACTAGAGGAGAAGTCTTTTGGCAACAACTAAAAATGGTGATACCTAAAAATACAGCCTCCATTTTTAGAGCATGGAGGGAAACCAGCAGATGGCTTTTGCCATCGTGCCCTATTGTAAACTTCTTGTGGCATCAGACTGGCTGGTGCTAGACACTATTATTGCTTAGAGTGTGTTATCAAGTTCCCCTGTGTGCATCCTATGTTCATGGCTTTATAACAACAGAAATGTGATAAACCAGCTGGACAATTTCTGTGACACTTCTAGAAACTAGACATCTTTGGAAGAAAAGGGTGTTATATACAAAGGGAGAAATTAGCAGGTGCTATGTTACTGGCAAACTCATAACAAGTTTTGTCCTGTGTTTTGTGATTTTTCCTCATTAAGAATACATTTTTTAATGTTCTGAGGTCTTAAATGTTAACTTTGCACTCAGACGAAGGAAAATGTTTTTAAAGCTTGTAAGCGGTGGCTCAAGTGGTTAAGATGCTGAACTGCAGGCTGTGGAAGGTCAGTAGTTCAGCGGTTCAAGACCCGGGTGCCGCAAGACAGGGTGAGCTCCTGTCTCTAGTTCCAGCTCCTGCCAACCTAGCAGTTCGAAAGCAAGAAATTGCAAGTAGATAAATAGGGACCACTTCGGTGGGAAGGTAACAGCGTTCCGTGCGCCTTGGTGTTTAGTCATGCCGGCCACATGACCACGGAAACGTCTTCGGACAGCGCTGGCTCTTCGGCTTTGAAACGGAGATGAGCACCGCAACCCTAGAGTCGGATTCGACTGGCTTTCGAGCAAGGGAACCTTTACCTTTAAGGAAATATCAGACTGGCTGGTTTGCTCTCTAATAATCATACATAGATATGTTGATAATTGCAATAACACAGTGTGGGCTTGAATTAGAGGAGAAAGTGAGTAGTTTACACAAGTATGCATTGCTAGAATGATGTATTTAAAGAAAGAATTTGAATAATTGCAGGTAAAATTGCTATCTATTGAAGTTCATTTGTTTTCCGTTAAGTCTGCTATTGCCCTCACCTTTCAATACAATTTGTCTGTTATGCAACTTGCAATGGTATTCCCAATAATTCAGTTGACATTTTTTAAATATAATCCAGCTCCTACTTTACATGTCCATATTTGTGAGAACAAACTGTAGAAAAATAAAGAAATCAGAATGCAGTCATAGAAAAAATGCAGTGTTAGTGATTGGATTTTGTATTCAATTTTATTACTGTGATTTCATTATTTGGATGCATTCATAAGAACCAGTAACCTGTGAGAATCAACGTAAATGATAGCTTGTGCTGACATTTTTAATAAAATAAAATTATCTAATTCTCAGTGTAGCCAGGTCTGTGGATATTTAAATCTGGAGACTGGAGTCATGAATGCACAAGACGGACCTTTCTACAAACCCGAGAAAAGCTCCAGGTTTGTAGAAAAATCTGAAATCTAAAAAATACACTAGAGGTTTTAAATAACCCAAATAACAGAAGAAGAAGAAGAAGAGATTGGATTTATACCGCACCCTTCATTACCCAAAGGTGTCTCAGAGCGGCTTACAAACTCCTTTCCCTTCCCCTTCCCACAACAGACACACTGTGAGGTAGGTGGGGCTGAGAGAGCTCTGACAGAAACTGCTCTTTTTCAAGAACAGCTGTTATCAGAGCCGTGGCTTGCCCAAGGTCATCCAGCCAGGTGCAAATGGAGGAGTGGGGAATCAAACCCAGTTCTCCCAGATTAGAGTCCGCGCACAACCACTACACGAAACAGTGCCTGTAGCTTTAAGAATGCCTCCTGTTGATGTTGCTTGTTAACCACAAAAGTATTGTCAGTTGAGGCCTTGGTTTCTGTCATTAAAAGGCAATGGGGCCTTTTGGCCTTTGAGGGAGGACTCCAGCCTTAGGGTCAGCCCCAGCAGCATCTGCTGGCAAGTTGGTACCATGCGAGTTCCATTACTCACCCAGCTCCAGCTGCTCCCTGCTGTTCAACAGCAACCACCACACGAAAGCCAGTGTAGTGTAGTGGTTAGAGTTTCAGAGTAGAATCTGTGAGGCCCAGGTTCAAATCCCCACTCTACCATAGTGCAGAGGGTAGATAAAAGGTAGGCTGGTTGGTGGATGGGAAGGAGAAAGCAATCTGGAGAAGATGAGAAGATATGGGGGCTGCCAAGAGGAGAAGAGGAAATGGTGAGGAGAGAGGATACAGGGGAAAGTGGGGTGCCCTCCACAAGTTGTTGTGGGTTCCCCACCATGCAACTGAGCTTGGCCTAGGAGTCAGCAGTATGCAGCTTAGTCAGACTTTTCCCAGGGAGGCCTGCTAGGGATAGGGAAGAAGTGACAGGGAGGAACATACAGTAGGTTGACTGGTGGGTGGGAAGGAGAGAAGATGTCTATGCGGGCTTTCAGAGAAGGAAAAGAGGAAATAGTGGGGAAGGGCAAAATGAGCTGTCCTCTGCAAGAGTCCTTGTAGGTCCCCTGCTTGTAGATCGTATAACCTCATCTCGAACCTCATCTAAATGACAAGTATCAATCCCCTTCATGTGAATACTTTGCTAAATATACTTTCCTACTTGAGTTTAAATATATTTTTAATACAAATAGTCCCTTATCTGAGCACCTGTTTTTTAAACAGATATTACCATTCGGTCCTCCTAGTTAGTATCTAAGTACAGTTGGAACCAAATGGTAGAGGCTTTGTGGCAAAAGCCCAGAAGTCATGAATACTTAAGATAAAGTTCTAAAATCTTATTAAAATGGGAAGGGAAAAGACAAGAAAACAGAGCTGGTATATTACAGATGTCTAAACAGAATGCTGGCAAATTTAATGTGCTTACTTAGATACCGAATACTTTAAAACGGGTGCAGATTATACTTGCCACATTTTAGTCCCTTTAACAAAGTTATTTTCCTGTCATAGAGAGCAAGGTAAGCTTTCTGTGCCATAATCATTGTGAAACAGACTGGTATACAGGTCTGTAGAAGAATAAAGGAAAGCCCAGGAAGATAGGGCTCTCATATGGAAAAATGCTTTTTCTACGATTGCGGGTGCTTTTCCTAAGATTGAGGGTATCATGACATAAAAATTAAGGAAAATTAATTAAGATAGGCTGTTTTAATTATATTTTAGATACTACAAAGGATTTATAGTGATTATATTTGAGCAACGTAGAGCAGCAGTTAACTAATCTGGGTCAGTCTGCACATTAGAACATTTCTGATCCATGGCAATGGTCTTGGATTTTCCTGCTGCATAATCCAGTTCACAGTTAGCCACTCCTCCAGACATCAGTGGTGGTGGAAAGTGCCATCAACTCAAAGTTGACAGATGGCGACCCTGTAGGGTTTTCAAGGCAAGAGCCATTGAGAGATGGTTTGCCATTGCCTGCCTCTGTGTTGCACCCCTAGTATTCCTTGGAGGTCTACTTGCGCCCCTAGAAATACTAGCCAGGGCCAACCCTACTTAGCTTCTGAGATCTGACAAGATCAGGCTAACCTGGGATATCCAGGTCAGGATCCAGACATCAGTAGAGAGTAAAAATTACGGTCAGCACTCTCATCTGTTATGGGAATACAGCTGTTTTAATAGAACATGGAGTAGAAGAAGAGGAGATTGGATTTATACCTCGCCCTTCACTACCCAAAGGTGTCTCAGTGTGGCTTACAAACTCCTTTCCCTTTCCCTCCCCACAACAGACACCCTATGAGGTAGGTGGGGCTGAGAGAGCTCTTGACAGAAATTGTTCTTTTTCAAGAACAGCTGTTATCAGAACTAAGGCTTGCCCAAGGTCATCCAGCCAGGTGCAAGTGGGGGAGTGGGGAATCAAACCCAGTTCTCCCAGATTAGAGTCTGCACACTTAACCACTACACCAAACTGGCTCTGTTTCCCATATCAGCTGCAGAGGTGAGAACTCTGCATGCGAATGGAGAGGTAAATCACAGTTGGGGGTGGGGGAGAGGCGGTTACACATTCTTTCAAAAAAGGTATAAACAGTTAATTTTAAAAACTACAGTGAGTAATAGGGTATCTTACAACCAAGATAATGTCTTGGCTGTAAATTTCCTACATCTGTCATAAACAATTATTTCAGACTGCAGTTCATCAACCAGTAACATACCAAATTATTACATCCAATGATATTTTTAAAAGATAAATGTTGCACTAAAATTTTAGCCTTCTGCTCCATATCTCTCAAATGAATTAATGCATGCCTGTTTTCTATTATTAGTAAGATTATTGTGTAGCAGCTACAACTGTTTCTTTTAGTAAGCATCTATCCCATCTTTCTAGAATAAATAGCACCTTAAAGTAGCGCACAACATTTCGTCACAAGAAAGGAAAACCACCATGCCTAAAAACAAATGTTTAAAACATCCACTTTATTCTGTCATTCCCCCCCAGGTTCACTTTTGTTTGTTTTTTGTTTAATTTGTCAGATGTCTTTCTCACTGGGATTCGAGACAGATCACACAATTAAAACAATGGAATAGGAACAATATACAGCAAACATTGTAATTAAAACAACCTATATATAAACAATGAAATAAAAACCAGATTACAAAATTAGAGAATGTTGTAGAAAAAGTACAGTGCATAAATAAAGCAAGGCTACAAAAAGAGTATAATATATACAACAAGTAATGCGGTGAAAACTGCCTAATATTTCACTGACAGGAACTACAACCCTTGTTAACAATACCTCTTGAACTGTTTTTATTAATTCTGTGAAATGTGTAGAGCTATAGACTTCTAGGATGCAATTCTTTTTTAAAAAAGATTTTACTAGTTTTCAGAATAAAAGAAGGAAGACAATAACTACAAACAGAAAGAAACTAACACATAACTTACATGGAGCATGTACTCAAAATAACTACTTGAATTTACATGGAAAGAATCAGTCTCTTATACACCCAGACTTCTAGGACGCAGTTCTATTATGACTAGTAGAATTTATTATTATTCATTAAAAACATTTTTATGATGCCTTTATAGGGTCTGCCCTCAGATCTTGGAAACTAAGCAGGGTCGGCCCTGGCTAGTATACATACATACAAAGACATACAAAGAATGCCAAGGTTGTGACACAGAAGCAAGCAATGGCAAACCACCTCTGAATGTCTCTTGACAGCACTTTATACACATACATTCTAGGGTCCTCAAGGCAGCAAATAATCAAAAATATCAGACAAACTTAAAAAAACATATTAAAACAACTAAACAAAATATATAAATGGGAAGGAAGTTCAGTGAGGGAACTCCAAACAGGAAAGGCTTCATCCATTGGTGGAAGATAATGATAGAGGGGGACTAAATAATCAACACTTTATTATTATTGTTCTTTTTATTATTATATTTGTTTTTAATTTTTAAACCGCCCTCCCCTATGAAATAGGGCTCAGGGCAGTGCACATCAGAGAACCATGTATGTTTATGTTCCTTCTATAGAATTTTCATGCTTAAAAATGTTGTGAAACACATGAACACTTGGGACAGGGGTCCTCCATGCTTTTGAGCCTGTGGGCGCCTTTGACATTCTGACACAGAATGATGAGCACAGCCACAAAATGGCGGCTACAGAAAGTGGAGCCAGTCACAAAATGGCTGCTGCAGTGTATGTTCAGTCATACAGTGAAGATCCTGCCCATGTTGTCCTTTGTTCTTAAGGAACTAAACTTTTGTTGTTCAGTTGCACATTCAAGTCTGACTCTTTACGACCCCATGGACCACATCACGCCAGGCCCTCCTGTCTTCCGCCATCCTCCGGAGTTTGCTTAATTTCATGTTCGTTGCATCGATAACACTATCTAACCATCTCATCCTTTGCCATCCCCTTCTTTTTTACCTTCAGTCTTTCCCAGCATCAGGGTCTTCTCCAGTGAGTGCTCCTTTGTCATTTGGTGGCCAAAAGTATTTGATCTTCAGCTTTAGTACCTGGCCTTCCAGGGAACAGTCAGGATTGATTTCTTTTAGGATAATTCCACTGAAACTTGGTTCCTAGATGCAAGTTGTATAATATATACATAATTCCTCAATCTCTCTAAAGTTTCTTAACTGTAGTTTTGAGGCTTTGGGGATTTTAAACATACAATTCTTTTTTGCAGTGTTCCACCTGAGTTAAGTGGAACTCCATAATTTATACTGTACACATAAGTCACATGAGCAGTGATTTGCAGCTGCAAGAGAACTGGTGGACATTCAAGACAGTTTTGAGGATATCAGTTTGGAGCCATCTGTCAGTAATGAGCAATTGCAATATACAATACTTGTTTTATTAAATAGATATAGACTGATTTTTCACAGGCCGCTGCTCTGCCCTCGCATTTGCTTGATAACATTAGTCAATTTCCCATTACTTGCTGCGCGGCCACATTTTTCCCCGCTGCCTCCCCCCCCCCCCCCCCCCCCCGGGGTCTACTTGATCCTCAAAAAACAGGATCAAGTAGACGCAGGGGAAATTGGGCGAAGCTGCGGGGCAAAATGTGGAGCAAGTAATGGGAAATTGACTAATGTGATCGGGGCAAAGGGAAACACGAGGGCAGAGCAGTGGCCTGTAAGAAATTGGTCATAATGTTTCATATTTACAAAATAGAAATGCTCAGGAAAAATGCTATACAATTATGCTATCATTGCCAATTGTAGCTTAAATCTTAGGAAGATTGGTTTCATTTATATTTGTCCTTTTCTGTCAAATTTGTAGATGAATAAAAATAAAGAATTAGAATACACAGTTTAGAAAGGTCTGTCAGTTCTCTTAAACTATAGAATACAAAGACAAAGCTTGGCCTTCTGGTCTTGTTTTGGGACTTAGTATCTGTCATTTCTGCTTGTCATAGTTAAGGATTGTCATTTTGCCATGTTTTAGCTCTTTCAGACATGCTAAATAATGTGGTTTCAATCTAATTCACTGACTGTTTGCAAGTGGATTTTGCCATTTTACACAGTAAAATCCAGTTGAAAAGTGCATTGTAAGTGGATTGGAAATGTATTATTTAGTGAGTGTTTGTGTGTGTGTGAAAGCGCTCTTTTGTCCTTTTGCCATATTTTCAGTCTATTCCTCAGCAGAGTTGCACCCTTCTAAGTGCATTCAAGTCATTAAGATTAGGACAGTGTAATTCTGTTCATGATTCTAAATTCTCCACTTCAAAAACCTGACACTAACCATCCGCATTATGCAGTCAGCACACTAAACTGTAAATAACGCCAGAAGTGAAATTGGAACTGAGATTCTGCTTCTGTCCTAAAACTATGCATAAGGGAACATCAGTAGAACAAAGTATGTGTGCTTATCCTCACTCATGATAATGTTATCCCTCTGAATTCAGTGTTTAGAACTGCATTTGGTTAAATTTATTAGCAGACCTGAGTTGTGATTTTAATTTTTGGATTTTATGTTTTTAATGTATTTTATTTTATGTGTTTAATCTATGTTGTAAGCCGCCTTGAGCTCCATAAGGAAGAAAGGTGGCTAATAAAGATCTTCAATAAATGAATAAATTAAAATCTTCTGCCAGAGAATGTTAAACATATCTAGTTCTCAGCTCTGAATCTCTAACCTCTGTGAAACTGCTGTTCGCCCCTCAGGAGGTGGTGGCAGCGGCTACAAGCATGGACGGCTTCAAGAGGGAATTAGATAAACATATGGAGCAGAGGCCCATCAGTGGCTATTTGCCACAAGGTATAGATAGGAACTCTCAGTCTGGGGCAAGTGATGCACTGTATTCTTGTTGTTTGGGGGGGGGTGGCAACAGTGGGAGGGCTTCTAGTGTCCTGGCCCCACTACTGGACCTCCTGATGGCACCTGGTATTTTTGGCCACTGTGTGACAGTGTTGGACTGAATGGGCCATTGCCCTGTTCCAACAGTGGCTTCTCTTATGTTCTTATGTACAATCCTAAGAACACTTTTCTGGGAGTAAGCCCCATTGAATAAAATGGCAGTTTTGATTAGACTGGTTTAGGATTGCTTCTCTTTTGCAATTTTACATTCCCTCCTTGGGGATCCTGTTATACATAGCCTAAGGATTAGTTTGGTGTTGTATCTTAAATTCCTGAATTTCAGCTGTGCATAAACTGTATGTGTTGTGTTGTCTTGACTGAAGAATAACTTTTGAAATATATTTAAGAAAATATGTTGAACATTGTGCTGTTATAAAGCTATCAAGGTCTAGTAAAGGTTTTGGCTTCACTTATGTTTGGAGTTGCTTTGATAGAATTGAGAAGGTGATTAATTTTCACTGGGTATATTTACAGATTCATTTGGGGGCTTCTGATTTGTCACGAAAGAGTTCAGAGGATCAGACTCCCGCAGTCTGCTTTTGCAGACCTTGAACCTGAATACTATTATGGATCGAATTTTCACGGTCAGCTTAACTGGTCATGCAACTTCTGATACAGGATCTCCTGGTAGGCTGTCTTTTTTATTGAGTGAATAATTATTGTGCTTAACCATATACTTCTCAGTTTTACATAGAAATGTTACAAACAAAGCCTTTTAACCTAGTGTTCACAATGTTTTCTTTCCTTTTTTGTTAAAAAATCTTGCAGATTTAGGATTTACTTCACTGCATCTAGTGAAATAGGCTCAAGTCCATGAAAGGATAGATTACAAAACATTTATACTTTATTTATACAGTACATATATACTTTAAGGTGCCACGTCACAGTAAGTTTGTTAATTTAAGGACCAAACTAAACATTACTATTTTTATACAGTTGGGTTGGGGTTCCTCAAACCCAGCTTGTGTTCCTTACAGCCACATAGCACTTGCGGGGAATGGCTTCTAAGAAAAAGAGAGCCCAAATGGGCTCAGAACAGTGCTGCAAGGGGAGGAAGGCTTCCTGTCTCCCCCTCCAACCTGCTTTCCTATGCAAAAACAGCAATAACTCCTCTCCTTAAGCATGGTGTTCTTCTGGGGGGTGGGCAGGAGCCCTTCCTCTTCCATAAGATTATGAGCCCTTTCCCCCCTGCAGCTGCTGTGCGGTCGTGGGGGACACCAGTTGGGTCTGGGGAACCCAGACTCAGCTCTTTAAAGAACAGTAATGTTTAGTTTGGCCCTAAGAGGGTACTCTCATTATCTCTGTTTTGACTGTTGCTTGCCTTTTATTTTCAGTGCATACCCCAGTATCCACACCCCGCAAGGATGTCATTCTTTCTCTTCCAAAAGAAAAATGGGGAATGACTTTGCTTTAAAAAAAAAAAAGACAGGAAGAGTGATGAAACTTTTGAAAACATCTGGTGCAATACTCTGTGGCTGCAAAACTTTTTGAAATCCTATTTACTAAAATAAGGGCTTCTCCTAATGGTCACTTTCTCTTAGCTTTGGCTGGAGGAGATGAACATTCTTGTCTGCTATGAATTCTTACTTTCCAGTAATTAAACTGCAGCTGACACTGCTGTTTGCCCCTCAGCAAGTGCAGTTACAGCAGTGGTACTGTATTGGGAGCACCTACTAGATGGTGTCCTGACAACCCTGCCAAGTGCATCATTTCCCTTGCTTCTTAAAGTAATAAACTTGCCTGGGAATGGGCTCTGTCTCAGTGGTAAAATAACTGTTCTGCATGTGGATGGTCCAAGGTTCAGTTCCCCACATCATCATTTAAAAGAATCAAGTAAACAAAACAAGAGTCCATAGATTTGAAAAAGTGTGTTCCAGCATAAATTTTTATAAGTCAGATGCCTGAAGTGTACATCCATAAGACTGATTAATTTATATTAAAAGACTGCAAACAACAGAAAGTTGTGGGAGGATGTTATTTTTAAAAGGCCAGTTTAAAGCAAGATCCAATGAAAAGAGGGATTGGTGTACTCAGAATAGGTGAGGCTCACTCCCAACTGTTGATAGGCAAAGAAGGATTAGCACAAAACAGAAAAAGCAGATCTAATCAGAAAGTTACAGAAATATAGCTGCACTAAGTCCTATTTGTAAAAGACAATATATATATTCGTGCCCATCAAGAGTGAGAAATCCAAAAGACCTTGTTAAGACACTTGGGATCAGGAAAGGATAGTGTTAAACTTCTTGATGAATTCTAGTCCAGCAGTTTTGCATTGGATTTTTTTCCTTCAACGTTCTTTTGTAAGAGAATGGTAAGTAATAGAATGTCCTGGAAGTTTAAAATGTTCACCCACTAGTCTCTGAATGTTGTGATTTTTAATTCCAGATTTGTGGCATGATTGACCTGTTTGGGCAATGTGTAAAGTAGAAGGGTATGTTTGTGTGCTTATATATTCAAATACTAACAGTTCAAAGGTGGAGGAGAAACAGTTTTACACAGAAGTAGGTAGGTAAGAACCTTAGGAAGGGCGGTGAGGTGTGGGACTGGCAGGGATGATGCCCGTAACAGGCTGGGTATTGATCAGGTTCCATCAGGGTTCCATCCCCCTGAGAGAAGAGACTCACAGTTTTAATGCCCATCCAGCCCAATACACTCTGCGAAGAGGATATCCACTCCCAACTGAGTTCCTGCACTCTGCTGCCGGGATAGTTAACACACTCCCTGCTGCCATTGCACCTATAGGTGTCTCTCTTCCTCCCCCTCAGTCTAGGGCCGTCCAGCTCAGTCTAGGGTTGCCTAGGGTCACCGTAACCCTGCCTCAGTGCTGAGGGTATCCTATCCCATCCACTGCTGCCATGTGCCCCCAGCAACCCTCACCCAACCATCAGGACGTCTGGCCAAACTCAGCCCACCGGTCACTCTGACTGCCACCCGCTTTGTACCTTCAACCCCCTTGCTGATGAGCCTATCTTAGGTGTCCTCAGCCCTTGGGGGTGGGGGCTGCACCATCCTGGTCCCACAGCTAGACAAAACAGGCCACGTGGAAATGAAAAGCATAGCTGAATTCTTAGCTTAAGTTCGACTGATTTAATTAATTGTATTTAAGATTGTAGCCTTGAAGTTTTTGATCATGACACAATGCAAATATGGGTTTAAATGTCCCTAGCTGTGCTATATTCTAATTTTTATCCCCTCCAAATAATCTGCAAAACCATTTGCACATCATATATGCTTCCTTCCAGATCCATGCATGTAATACTGGGTTTAGTAATTGTATAAAACGGGTATGTCCAACAGGTAGATCGTCATCTACCAGTAGATCGCGGAGGGGTCAGAGGTAGATCACCAGCCCCACAGTTAAAGAAAATTATAACTCAATAAAAAATGTCCTCAGTTCTTTCTGGATTGTCGTCTCTCTGTTTTGTTTTTGCTTATTTTGCTTACCAGTAAATGACAGAAGGTGCCTTATAAATTGGGGGGGGGGGGCGGTAGAACCCAACTTTAGTGGGTTAAAATCTAATTTGAAACTAATTTGAAACTTTATTTTCATGTTGGTAGATCACCGGCACTTTTGACCGGAAAAAATAGATCACTACCTGTTCGAAGTTGGACATGCCTGGTATAAAATGTGCTACCCTCACTGGCTGCTGTGGTACAGGTAGAGGTTTGTACCATAATGCATACAGTGTAACCAGTTCCATGCAAAGGAAGCCATGCTTCCAGCCCTGACCTATTTGCTTCTGAGAATGCTTTAGTTATATGTGTATTGGTTCTGCACTGGCATTGAACTATGCTTAAGGACTCTTTGGCTCTTATACCAGGGAGCAATTGGGAGCTATACCCCAGCAACAGTAGGTTCACCTTTGGCTCCCAGGACCACAGGGAAAGGGGTATCTTGCATTAATATTTCCCTTTCTCAATGCCTGATCCTGTGCTATGTTGTAACTTGGCTGCAAAACACAGGACTGAGCAAAATCTCTATAACCTTCAATAGAATCAGGTTGGGTAGCTGTGTTGGTCGGAAGCAGCAGAACAGAGTTTGAATCCAGTGGTGCCTTTAAGAAGAACAGACTTTTATTCAAGTTTGAAGCTTTTTGCTAGTCTTAAAGGTGCCACTGGACTCAAACTTTGTTCTGTACCTTCAATAGGAACTTTGTATTTTGTCCCTGTTTAAATTTAGCCTTTGATAGTAAATATAGTAAATATAGCCTTTGATAGTAAATATGCGGCTAAATATGATCAAAAGTATGCCGAAGCAGGTATGTACATAAGAGGTACATGAATAGAAGTACTCCTTTCTAAACCTATTAGCAATAAAATATAAGCAGTAGAAACAATTGTCTGTGCTTGCCTAGATGCCTCTTTGTCTTAAACAATATATTTTTGAACTTTGTATTAAATAATGTGTTTTTGAACTTTGTATTAAATAATGTATTTTTGAACTTTTTTTGAACATTGTATTTAAACAATGTATTTTTTTACTTTTTAAAAATAGGTTCTTAATACCTGAGTAGCTTCCACTGCAGCAAATCACATAACCATGGTTTGGGGTGACATACCTAGCTTAAAAGATAACCACTCTTCATTGTGCTCTTCAACCATGGAAGAATTGGAAGTGGATATTGACTCTGGACTGGAGGAAGATGACATGAATCATGACAGCCTTTCTGAAGATTCCACCATCTTCGTAGCTTTTAAAGGGAATATAGATGATGATGACTTCAAACAAAAATTGGGCATCATATTGCATGATGTGCCCAGCATTTTACACATGGGTACTTTATTGTTTTGTATCTTTTAGCTAGAAAATGTGAAAATGTAACAGTGTTTAAAAATTAAGTTACTCTAGAATTGTCCATATGGTTTTAGGTAACACTTTTGCATCATAAGCAGCAGGTATAGGTGATCAGATTCTATGCCTTATTCTGCATGCATGACATTTCCACTGATTCCACCTTCCCATTTCAGGGCCCCCACACAGGTCCTTGAGTGTCCATTGACTCTCAGGAAAACAATTTTGGGGAACTCAGTAGGTTTCAGGGAGAAGTGGGAAAGTTCTGTATAGGATGCAACTTATACGTATTTCCTGATTATATTACTGTTCTTTCAACATTTTATTATTCATCTATTTATTAAATTCTCATGTGTGGTGCTGTGAGCAGGCCACTGAACTACTCTTTACTTTATTGCTGTGTTCCCCCCCTGAGATCTCCAGTTCTTTTCGCTATTTATTAAATTATGCCATGCTCCATTTTACCAGTGAGCAGATGAGAATAAATCCTGGCAGTTACCTCGGGGAGGCTCAAGACATTTGTTTCTTGCCTCGGGAAAAAAACTCATTATGGCAAACTCTGAGAATTTTGTGCATTGGATAGATAAAGCGATCAGGTTGTGCTTTAGCTGTCCGAGTGAGATAAATAAATGCCCTCTCCCAAGTGAAGAAAATTATTTGGGTTTCCCTACTGAAGTATTCTGTGCTTATATACTGAAATATTCTATGTCAGGTTAGTATCTTTATCTTTATAATAATTAAATTATTCACTCAGCTCCAGTTCTGCAGTGGTCAAAGCTAATGTTATAGTCCCTGTTAACACTCTCTCTTTTCAGAAACTTTACTTTTGCTAAAAGTTTGAATAGTCCAGGTTATAAGGCTATATTGATCCATTTCCATTTTGCTATGAGTGATCACTAAGTACTTGGAAATAAGTAGAAGATGTAATGTATCAAGTTTGTAATTTTGTAGGTGTATTTGATATTTATTTATCAAAACATGTATGCCCCATCTTTCCTCTTGGTTCAAGGCAGCTTGATACTTGGCTTACATTCAATCAGGAAAGGCTTATTTTAGATCTGGTTCAGACTGATTCCTTCATTAATGGTTATCATTTTTCCAGGTGAGCTAGCTCATGAATCCCAGCTGTGGTGGTTTCTGTGATCTTGAATGCTCCAAAATGTGTCTTCGAGATAGCACAAGTTCACCATGCTGAGATCTAAAGGCTTCATTCAAATAGGCAACTTTTCTAATTGAAATCGATTTGTCAGCTGTCCCAGAGCTGGTCTTTATGTGAGCTAGCCCAAAGTTACTGCCTTCATTGTGATATACTGAGTTCTTGTTGAGTTAATTTACAAGGAAGAACCCTGTTATTGGTAGGAAGCACTGAATATAAGTATGAGAACCTTGCTAATCCTGACTTTACCAAAGTGAGTAGTTTTGCTATTTTATTTGTTGATTTTTCTCTTTTTTCTTTTTTCTCCTCTTAAAACTAAGATTCTAACAAGTTAAAATTGAGGAAGGTAGAACCCTGGAACAGCGTACGTGTCACATTCAATATTCCTCGTGAAGCAGCTGAACGACTACGAATGCTGGCTCAAAATAACAATCAACAGCTTAGAGATCTGGGGATTCTCTCGGTTCAGATTGAAGGTAGTTGAAGTTACTTTGTAGCATAATTAAGAAATACATTTGGAATTATTAGCAAAAAAGTGTAGGTTTTTGCAGTAATTTGATGAAAGTAATAATAACATTAAATAATGGTACAATTTGTGAGCATTCTAATTTTGTGACTTGCTAGTTGGGTATACTGCTCTTGCCACAGGGGTTTGTGATGATTTTCCCTCTTCTGTCCCTGCCCCATGCTGTATTGCTTATTAATGCTTTTCATGTCAGTCATAGGCATCATAAGAACATAAGAGAAGCCAGTGTTGGATCAGGCCAATGGCCTATCCAGTCCAGCACTCTGTCACACAGTGGCCAAAAATACCAGGTGCCATCAGGAGGTCCACCAGTGGGGCCAGGACACTAGAAGCCCCCCCACTGTTGCCCCCCCCCAAGCATGAAGAATACAGTGCATCACTTGCCCCAGCCTGAGAGTTCCTATCTATACCTTGTGGCTAATAGCCACTGATGGACCTCTGCTCCATATGTTTATCTAATTCCCTCTTGAAGCATCACTTAATTTTATTTATCCACCACCTTTCTAATTGAGCTAATGGTGTGTTATGAGATGGTGGACTAGTGTAATACATCCATTGAACAATGCAGTATTGGAGGAGGGAGTGCCTAAAATTTCCCACAGACCAATAAAGCTATGTTTATTTAGGAGATGGGCCGTGTTCATTGGTATAGCGTTTGCTTTGCATACAGAAGTTCCCAGGCTCAGTCCTTAGTATTCCATATGAAAGACTTCTGTCTGAGATCTTGGATAGCTGCTTCCTCTTAGGCTAGACAATATTGGCCTTCATAGACTCTTATGAGGAAGGGGGAAAGCGCATAAGAGGACATTCACATAGTGCCAGACCATTGCTTTGGCCCTGCATCTGAACTTAACCAGTGAGCATCCTGCGTCCCTACTCCACATTGTTAGTAGTTGCCGAAAGAAGGTAGGGAGATATGCGCCATGATGGCCAGTATTCACACAGTGGCTTGAATCCCATGGAGGATTTCCATTGACAGAACAGATTCCATCTGTAGAACTTGACTTTTTTTTGTCCCCCCTCTCCTGCTGCAGCATGAAACCCCCCCCCCTCCCCCAGTAGTGTTCCTTAGAGGACTCTTGGGAATAACTTCAAGGAGTTTGATGGCTGCAGTGGGAGGGGAAATGAATGAAAATTATACTCTGCCTTAAAAAAAAAAAATCCCTCTCTGGGATCCAAGCCAATGAATGGTTCTAAACCGTGTGACTAAAGATGAGAATGGGAAATACGCCACAGAAATGCTGCTGCTGCTGATGTCAAGTGCAGTGTTGAGCCCAGGCCTGTAAATTTTCTCTGTTCTTATTTATCTCTGTGTCAGAGGCTGCCAGAGTCCCAGGGCAGGCATGTCAAAACTACTACTTAAGTTTTACCTGCTAGTTATTTCTACTGCTTCATGAGATGAAGAGTTATTTTGGGGGGGAAAGCAGTGCCTTATTTCAGAGATTCATGTACACTTGATGTCTGCAGAAGGAGCAGATGCACCCACAGAATGCTTCCTTAAAATGAATGGGGAAGCATTTGCTGGTAGGGAAGTGCTGACTGCATATGAGGCTTTGCACCCATAACAATCTGACAGATTGCATAAAGTTCATTTAAAAATAATTTCATGCTTTCAGATGGTATTTTACTGGGGACCGAGCTGTATACAAGCTTCATCCTGCCCTAATAGTTCAATTAATATCAGCAAAAATGTATTTTTTAAAATATGCCAGTTACACTAAACCATTTGTTTTGCTTCTCATTTTGACACTTGCTCTCAGGTGAAGGGGCTATCAATTTAGCATTAGCTCAAAACAGAGGACAAGAGGTGAGGATTAATGGGCCTGTTGGGCCAGGCAATTCCGTACGAATGGAGACAGGATTTCCCATGCAAAGTAACCAAGGCAAGTACCATTTAAAAAATTTAGCCATGATACTTGGGGAAATATGTTACTGATTTTTCTGAAAACTCCAAAGTCTGCCTTTCCATTGACTTTCCTTGTGATATATCTGTCTTTTGACAGATGAGTGAGAACACCGCTGTTCGTTTTTATGGGTTTTATTGTTGTTGGATCGTTTTTAATGGTTATATTTGGAAGGAGCCTCAGGAGCCTGTGGGATATAACTTTTTAAATATATGATAAAGTAATTCCTTTTGCCTGCAACAAGAATAAAAGGAGAGAAAGAGGGCCGGGTGACACCATGTAATGCCTTAGTATACAGGGTATTCTAGATAGGGAGTCCCAAGAGCCTTGTATTTTGTACTGTTGCATTGGAAAAGTAATATTGGATCTGTTATTTCTACTTCCGTTCTCTACTACAAGGGTTTTGGGGGCATTTTTTAATTTTTCATATGTGCATGTGTGAGTGTGTGTGCACCTGGAAGTCATGGCAATCTCTGGTGACTGACCCCTACTGGGGGCCTGGAGGATATCCAGAGAGGAGGCTGAATAAAGCCTGCTCCTGCCTCTGGTATTCCAAGGAGGTCTCCCATCCAAGTAATTGCCAGAGTCGCCCCTGCTTAGCTTCCAAGATCTGACAAGATTGGGCTTGCCTGAGCTATCCAGGTCAGGGCTCTACTGCAAGGATTTTTTGATGGGGGGGTTGTTATAGAAGTTGGTTGTTAAGGGATTATGCGGTTAAAGGCTGGTACTTTTCCACTATGAATGGTTACTCCCTCTGAAAAAAACTTTCAGGAGACTGATTTCCTCGAGATACCTGGATATTGTAAAAATGTTCCTAGCTGTGTAATCCAGCAAACCCAAGAACTAATATGTTCCCTCAGCCATTCTTTCTCCTTCAAGCCCACGTACATTTTTGCCTGGGATCCAGTGCACAGCTTAGAATGTCTAAATTTCAATGCCATGCTTTGATACTGAAGTATGACCGACTGCATCCTTAGTGAAAAATGTTATTACATTTCTAGGGTTAATAAGATTAAATAATCCAGCAACTGTCATGATGCAGCACAGTGGAAATGTCACTTCACCTATGATGACAAGCACAGCTAACACTGAGCTGCAGCCCAGGACACCTCGGCCGGCCTCTCAGTCAGGTAGCAAAACATAAATGAGGCTATCACTGCAGTTGTCTTCAGCTTGCATAAATATGTGTGGAGTTGTATATCTGTGTGGTTTTTTTTCTCTCCCTTTGCTTGTACATGCTGATCTGGGAATACAATATAAAGTATTGATCGCTACTGCCTTTTGGAATAGAAACAGCCTCCAGTTTGGGGAATATTCTGATTTTCTGGCAGTTTCCACATTGATAAATGTTGTTAGCCGCCTTGAGCCAGTCCTGTGGCTAGGCGGGATACAAATCGAAATCATAAATAAATAAATAGATTGGCACTTTAATTACTTTACTGTGGAATAAACACCCGTGGATTAGAGGAACATTCATCAGATGAATAAAGTGTTATCTTCAGCACTCAGCTATATAGAAAAAGGCAGTGTAAATAGTGGGGCCCAAATACCTGAAATGGAAGAGATGCAATCTATGACACTTCTGTGCAAAGTTCAAATGTATAGTCACTATACCTAACAGCAGTCATTGGCAGTAATGTAATGTTTGTAGCTCTGGAGTTGTTAATCTCTTTCCTAATGTGAAGTGTGGTGAAGATCTCTTGAAGACTGTTATAAATGAATATGCTGTTTCCCATCAAAGGGGGTAAGGATTTCCCCCTATTGTCTGCTGAACTTAGATCACCTGCAGTTATAATTATTTCTGCATTTTCTTTTAATAGATGCTGTCGACCCACTGTTATCAGGGCTGACTATCCAGCAGCAGAATCATCCGTCCGGATCGGTAATGCCTCAGCTCCATTCTGCGCAGTCAGTTCCCGTTAACCGGCAAATAGGCCCAGCCACCTTCCAACAGATGCCGCCACAGCAGCAACTGCAGCCACGCCCCCCGCAGCAGCACCAGCAACCACAACAGGGTATTCGCCCTTCATTTACAACCCCAGGTCAGGTTCCAGTTCCTCCTGCTTGGAACCAGGTACCTTCTGGAACAGTTCAATCCACTCCATCCCAAGGAACAATGGGCACACTTACAGTTAACCAGGGGTGGAAAAAGACCCCCTTGCCTGGACAAATGCAGCAGCAACTCCAAGCAAGACCGTCTTTAGCAACAGTACAAACACCCTCCCACCCCCCACCTCCATATCCTTTTGGAAGCCAACAAGCTTCTCAGGCACATACAAACTTTCCTCAGATGAGCAGCTCTGGCCAATTTACTGCTCCTCAGATGAAGAACCTTCAGGGAGGACCCTCACGGGTCCCTACACCACTACAGCAACCCCACCTGACCAACAAGTCTCCTGCCTCTTCTCCTTCCTCCTTTCAGCAGGGATCTCCTGCATCCTCCCCAACAGTTAACCAAGCACAGCAGCAAATGGGACCAAGGCCTCCCCAGAACAATGCCCTCCCTCAAGGGTTTCAGCAGCCTGTAAATTCTCCTGGCCGTAATCCTATGGTGCAGCAGGGAACTGTGCCTCCTAACTTCATGGTCATGCAACAGCAAAACCAGGGTCCACAGGGTTTACATCCTGGGTTAGGAGGTAAGTCATTCTTTAACTAAAATATGTATTTGCCTAGTCTGTTTAACAAACCAATGAGGTATTCCACATCCGCTAAGCTAATTACATAATGTGAATTCACTGCTGATTTCATGAAGTATTACACTGTGGAATAATCTATATGTGGAAGTTTTTTGGACGAGATGTACAGCTTATATGGTATGCTGTTCCTATATAATCGAAGAGCTGGAAGAGAGTCTTATCACCCGACACCTTCAGAATAGTGAGAGAGCAAAGGACGCCATCACCATATGGCAGCCATTGGGGGGGGGGCAGGATAAACCCAGTCCTCCACCCATGTTTGTTTTTAAAATTAAGTTTCAGTTTTGTAGGGGGCCAAGAAAACTTGTGTATTTGTCTCAGCTTAATTAGAGTTATCCAACTGAAATAAAGTTGTAATGCAAGAATTAGGGGTTCTGATAAGGGAATCCAGTTGACGCCAATACTGGGATTTTATTTGGTGCGTGTGAGAGAGAGAAGGTGCGGCTTGACCTATCCCAGGTCAACACCTAGAAATTTCATTGTGATGTTTAGTATTTTAAGGAGTCATTTTATTGTACCCTCTCTCAGCAACAAAGGAAGGATGAATTCATTCTGTAACCAGCTGCTTTCTGTACTGGCTCCAGTGTCAATTAGAGATTTTTAAAGCAGTAATGGGGTTATGAAAAACTGGGAAGAAGTTAAGCTAGGGCTACCATCTCATCATGGTGAAGACGACCATATTTGTTGATGTACTAGAACACTTTTGTAATAGCTTTAATAATGAGAAACGAAGAGCTTTGTGGTAGCAGTAATTAGAAAATCTGGTCATTAAAACCCGAAACTCTGAAGACTGAAAAATGAGTCTGGCTACTATTGCTAAAGAAAATTTGTCAAGGCCGGCTACAAAGTATTCTGGGTGTGGCAGGTACTACTAGAAGGAAGAAGTGGGTTTCCCTTGCTGAAACTAGGGAAGTCTGTATCCTCTTTCCTTCCCCCTTCTCATTGCCATCTCTTCCAGCTGTTCTTCTGTTTACTTCTTGTAGTTACGGGCAGTGTTCCCTCTAAGCTGAGTTAGTGTGAGCTAGCTCACAGGTTTTTAGCCTCCAGCTCACACAATTTTGTCTTGGCTCAGGAAGGAGGGCTCCAGAGCAAACTAATTTATGCAGTAGCCCAGTTGCTTGCTCACAACTTTAATGCCAGCAGCTCACAAAGTAGAATTTTTGCTCACAAGGCTCTACAGCTTAGAGGGAACATTGTTTACGGGTCCCTCCCTTTTTTTGCTAGTGGTGAACGTTGGTGAAACATTTTCAAGCAAATTGAGTCAAGCTGTTATTACCCTTTAAGCAGCTGCTAGTGCCCAAACTTTGTGGGAAGTAGCTGGAATTTGACTTCTCCCATCAATTCCACCATTGCATCTTTTCAGTCCCCCAATGTTTTTAGCCCACCTAGAATGCTAGTTGGGGATGCAGCATAGAATTAGGGGCTAAGACAAAAAGACTCAAGAGAGAAAGAAGGGTGAAAAAGGAGATGGAAGGAATGTAAAAGAAGATAAGTGAAAGAGTAGAAAAGGAGGAGGTGCTCCCTATTAATCTGCAGAGTGTAAAGCTAAGCTATATCTACTCAGTCTTTCCTTCCATGGCTTGCCTTCAGATTGCATTGCCCTTCTCTTAGCTTTCGTCTGAGTTTAGATCCCAAAACTGTATTTAATGGACAAGTTCATTTTCTGTCCAAGAATGCCCAAGCGTCTCCCACCTGGCTTTCCTGCAGGACAGACAAACCAGAACTTCATGCAAAGTCCAGTGCCTTCTACAGCACCAGGAACACCTGCTAACAGTGGAACATCTCAACTACAAACAAGTCAGAGTGTACAACATACAGGTCTGTTAATTGTATTCTGATTAATTACTTATCCAGCCAGTGTAAATTAGGAAAGAGATATGAAAGAAGGTTCAGTATTTGTAAATGACTGGTGCATTATAAATGTTGACTTAGACCTGTAAATGTGTGTGTTCAGGACAAGCAAACTGTTGTGTTAAATAATGTAGGTTTGCATCCATCCAGCATTTTTGTTCAGTCTTACCCAATTCTTCTTAACACCACCCCATCCGACATGGCTTTTGTTCATGCAGGTATCATGATTCCCAGTATAGCCTTTTGGTGGTCAAAGGCCACTCCTCCTTTTTTTACCAGGGGAAAACCTGGTTGCATCCAACCCATAGACTCCTTAATCTCAACAACTTGAGAGGAAAGGGGAAGAAATTATGTGCTATTTTTCAAAAATCAACTTCCATTGCTTCCATTTGTGGATTCCCAACAAACTGTCCTTTTAACTAAAATGTGGACGTATGAAGTGCGATACTTCTGATGAGAAGAAAGAGGTTGTCATTGGTGTGATTCCCCCTCCCCTTTTATATAGGATATTTTGTCCAAGAACTATTTTCAAAACTTTAAGTAAAAAATTCTAAATACTTTTTATTTCTAAACAATCTTTTATGGCAGTTGAAATCCATGTAGTTTGTAGTTTTCATGCCAGTTTGCTAGTTTATTACAACTCAAATTTGCACATTTTGATCATGTGTAATTGGCATTTAAAATTTATTAGAAATGATGGCTGTTTCAGTCCTTCTGCCAAGGATATTTTCATAAGTATTGCACCTAGTTTTTGTGGTATTGTGAATATTTAATACACTGATTTTTTAAAAGTTATTTTAATTTACATGTTGATTGCAATTCAGTTAATATTACTGTAACTTGAATGGTATACATTTTCAAGGTGGTCAAGGAAATGGTCCTTCCCAAAGTCAGATGCAAGTTCAACATGGCCCACCGAATATGATGCAGACCAATTTAATGGGACTTCATGGAAATATAAGCAACCAGCAGATAGGCTCCAGTGGCGTTCCACAAGTAAATTTGGGCAACATGCAAGGACAGCCTCCACAAGGACCACAATCGCAGCTCATGGGGATGCACCAACAAGTAGTGTCCTCCCAAGGACAGATGGTGAACATTCAGCCTCAGGGATCTCTAAATCCGCAAAACCAGATGATACTTTCTCGAGCTCAGCTCATGCCACAGGGCCAGATGATGGTAGCACCTCAAAACCAAAATCTCGGTCCAGTGCAACAAAGGATGACCCCACCCAAACAGATGATTCCCCAGCAAGGACAGCAAATGATGGCTGCACACAATCAGATGATGGGACCCCAAGGCCAGGTGCTGTTGCCCCAAAACTCTATGATGGAGCAGATGATGACCAATCAGATGCAAGGAAATAAACAACAATTTAATGCTCAAAGCCAGTCTAATGTCATGACGGGGCCAGCTCAAATAATGAGAGGACCAACTCCCAATATGCAAGGAAACATGGTGCAATTCACAGGGCAGATGATGACCCAGCAAGGCCCCGGGAATGGCAATCCTTCTCAGGTTATGGGGATTCAAGGACAAGTTCTGAGGCCGACAGGCCCTAATCCTCACATGTCTCAGCAACTGGGTGATACTACCACTACAACAGGCAGTGATGTAAACTTGACACAAATGCTACCTGATGTTTCCATGCAGCAAGGAAACATGGTGCCACCCCACTTGCAGGGGATGCAAGGAAACAGCAATGCACCGGGGGGCCATTTTGCTGGACATGGAATGTCTTTTAGTGCTCCTTTTGGTGGATCACAAAATGGAAATCAGATTTCCTGTGGGCAGAATCCAAGTTTTCCTGTCAACAAAGATGTTACACTAACAAGCCCATTATTGGTAAATTTGCTACAAAGTGATATATCTGCAGGACATTTTGGTGTAAGCAGCAAACCGAACAATCAAAATGCCAATAAGCCCAAGAAGAAAAAACCTCCAAGGAAGAAGAAAAATAATCAGCAAGTAGAACAAATTAAGTAGGTTTAAAAACACTTTTGTTTCCTACACTACTGAACACTATTTGTCATATGTAAATCGCTCATAGCTTTGCATATGATTATTTTTTCCAGAGCCTCTAAATTACAGCACAATGGCAGCTTTGCCATTGGAGCATCCATCCTATGCAAATGAATTAAAGAAGTTGTTTGGTAAAATTACTTCATTATGTGTATATGTGTTAGTTGTTAAGCTAGAATTCCAAAAGCTGTCACTTACCAGGAGAAAAGCCTGTTCCTAGAGCTGGTGTAGGAGCAATTCACAGAAGCAGCAACAGAAATAGGGCATAGAAGGTATGCTTTTCATTGGCCTACTAGCCAGAGTGAATGACCAAAGAGTACTTGTAGATCTCTCTCCTCTTAATATGCATCTCCTCTGCTGAGGATTTCAGTGTATAAATGAAGAAGGATCATAGGGATTGGATTAGGAATGCTTTGGATGGGCTGCTGGCTGCTACCACAGTGTCCCCTACAGTATAAAATCACAGCCACTGAAAGCACTATTTACTTCTGGTCCTCCTGTCACCTTTCTGAGTGCACATATGGGTTCCAGCTCTCTTTTTTACTTCATTTGCTATGTCCTTCATGCCAGTTCTGTCAGGAAGCAAAGATGCTTCTGTGTAATATGTGATTCCCCCTTTTTCTTTGCCTGGAAGCCCCATGAAAGTTGTAGTGTCAGTGACTGAGAGGGCAGAGTTGAATGTTTTGAGTCCCTCTGACTGCTTGCTGGTAACTACAGGAACAATGGTGGGAGAAATTCTCTTTTGCCCTGACACTATAGGTCAACATGATTTTCCTTGCCTTGACTGTGTCACCGATAATAAAACTATCACATATAGTTCATGTACTTAATTGACCCCTGTATGTTGCAGCATGTTAGACATGGTCTCCAGTCTTGGTTAATAAACTGCAATCTCTAAGTCAGGATACAACATTCTAATATGAAAAGCAATTCCTACAAATCATGAGATTGGAACACAGTGCTTTCTTGTCATGTAATGGGTTAGTTCAGATATTTAGTGGACTGGACCACCTTCTACATGGAGTAAGGCCTAAGAGTGAATGTTAGGATCCTACCATCTGCAACTGCATTAAAGAGGCAATTTGTAGGACATGGCTTATACAATACACCAGAGTTCCTCAATTCTCCCTACCCCCTCCAAAAAACTAGGCAGAAGAAAATGGAAATCGAGAAAATCATGTATATGTGCAGACTTCTGGCCTTTTATCCAGTGGTCAATAGAATAGGTCATTGTTTTAATTTATATTTTATTAATTAAACTATTTCTGTCCTTGGATGCTTTTTCTACACTGTTATGTGTAGAGATATTAGTGGGCCTACTAACTTATTAAATCAATTATTTCCTTCAAAAGAGTTCATTTAATCTTGGGATGAGGATTTTTAAAGAAATCTCAGCTTTCAAACAGGTGAGACTTATTACGTGATTTTACTAAGACTGAAATTTGCAAACACATAAATTGAAAAAGCAAAATAAAAAGCAAGAGACTTTTCTCCTTAAATGATTGTTTCCAGCAAAAAAAAAAGAAAGGCTGTGCTCTACAATATGGATCAAATAGGTAGTAACCAATTACGATAGAAAGTATAGCAGTCACTTAATGTTTGAAACAGGTAAGTCTAGATAAACTAGTGAGAATGTGTAATAGTATATTTTGGTGTACTTTTCATTGCAATAGACTAATAGGAAAAGGTATATGATTCTCTTCAAAGAATTTTCTCAGTTCTGTTTCAGTGGTTATTTTGACGTTAAAGAAAAGCAAAATTCCCTGTGTTCATAAATTGTCTAATCATGTGGCTTTTTCCATAGTGGAGGTGGATCCAAGTATAGATATTTAAAACTGG
>NW_015167530.1:794324-828902 GCF_001447785.1 Gekko japonicus | reverse complement strand
CCTTCCTTCCTTCCTTCCTTCCTTCCTTCCTTCCTTCCTTCCTTCCTTCCTTCCTTCCTGAATCTGTTCCCGTCAGCTGCCATGTGGCTGTGGGAACATGGGAAAATGAAGAAGCATACTGTGTAGTTCGGCTCTTGGGATGCAGGTGTGTGCAGCCACAGATTTTAGCAGGTACTATTGGAAAAGTAATGTTTGCAGCTAGTGATGACATTCAGACAAACCTTGGTTTGTTCATTACAGACGCAAACACTGGGTTGGATCCAAATTAAATTTTCTGTCAATAGAATGGAACTTTCTTGCCTCCTTCCCATTGCTACTGATCTCCACAAAATTTTGCTCTTAGGGGATAGGGGATCGTGAGGAATGGCATGAAGGAGTCTACTGCAGGAAGGGGAAATCAGTGGAAATTGCCACTTTACTCTGGATCGAATATCTTATGTTTTCTCTCCCAACTCCTCCCCTTGTGCATTAGGCATAATACAGGATTAAACTGAGAATTCCAGTTTGTTGGAACTCAGGCATCCCAGCAGATTTGGAACTGAAGTCTTTCTCAGTGAGGAAGCCTTCCGTTGTGCTCTGTGTCTCTTTTATTTTTACTTTATTTATAGCCTGCCTTTCTCATTGAGACTTGAGGTGGATGGAGCACGAGAGGAGGCTGTGTTAGTGCCTGCCATGGGCAGACACAGGTTTGTTATGAGATCTCAGTATGTTACGTAACCACTCATGCACGTTTTCCCTACTGCTTTGGATTTCTTCCACACAAAAGGTAGTGCCACCGTAAGATACTAGCCTTACCTTACTCTAGTCTAGTAGACCTTTGAGAAAATATTTTGTCCTTCGTTCCTTCTCATAATTTTGGTTCAAAGAAATCTGATGAGGTACAGCTGCTCACCTGTATTTTCCTAAACACTTCATTTTGCAGCCCCATGGGGATCAGTCTTTTCCACCCAACTCCCCTCTGCCACACACAAAACCCCCCCTTATTGCACAGCAAAGTTCAATGTATAGGGATGCAGAGCTGTGTATACCCATTAGTCATTTCTTTTTAAAAACAAACATTCCTAAGGTTGCCTCAGACTGTCAAGTATAGCACATTGATCAGGTACTAACGAGGCATCATGTATAGCTATGCAAAGCCATGAATGAGGATAGTAATCAGCAAACAGGGGAGGAACAAAAAGAGCATAGTACTGATGTGCTCTTTGAACTATGAATTAGCTTGAGAGCCTTTATTTATGGACATTGCAAGTGCAATGGCAGAACCTCCATTCAACTAAAACATAAAGTTTGTTTTTGTTCAGTCGCACAGTCGAGTCCAACTCTTCATGACCACATGGACCACATCATGCCAGGCCCTCCTGTCTTCTGCCGTCCTCCGGAGCTTGCTCAATTTCATGTTTGTTGCATCGATGACACTGTATAACCATCTCATCCTTTGCCATCCCCTTCTTTTACCTTCAGTCATTCCCAGCATCAGAGTCTACTCCAGTGAGTGCTCCCTTCTCATTTGGTGGCCAAAGTATTTGAGCTTCAGCTTCAGTATCTGGCCTTCCAGGGAATAGTCAGGGTTGATTTCCTTTAGGATTGACTGATTTGATCTCCTTGCAGTCCAGGGGACTCCCAAGAGTCTTCTCCAGCACCATAATTCAAAAGCATCTATTCTTCAGCACTCGGCCTTCCTTATAGTTCAACTCTCGCAGCCATACAGTACTACTGGGAATACCATCGCTTTGACCATATGGACTTTTGTTGGCAGGGTAATGTGTCTACTTTTTATTATGCTGTCTAGGTTTGCCATAGCTTTCCTCCCAAGGAGCAAGTGTTTAGGGCAATTTAAATGGAAAAAGCAAAGAGATTCAAGTTCAGCAATTCAGCCCTTTAATTCCCTCCACTGTAACCTTAATTTTGTGAAATGAAACAGCAAGGAAAACTGTCACTCACTTTACAGCTGCCACCTGCTCAGCATCTTAACCTTTGAGCCACCGCGACGTTACACCCCATGGAAATCCCGAACGTCCCCAAACCCATTCCTCCCCCGACTCCACCTCCCCCAAATCTCCCAATATTTCCCATCCGGAGCTGGCGATCCTACTATGAATGCACATTCCATTCAGGTACGGTGTACTGTGGATTGTTTTTAATACATGCATTAGATCATCCTCATGTTACATCCAGGGGCGTAGCCAGGAATTTGTAGGGGGGGGGAGCACTGAGGACGCCGAGGAGGCATAATGCCACTGATGATGCTCCCCCTTTTAAACACATTTATTTACATCATTTATAGTTTGCCTTTTAAACTGGTAACTTTACACAGTATAAATCAAAACAGTCAACAGGAAAGAAACTAAAGAAATGGGAATATGAGAGTTAAGGTGGATATAATTGAGGCAGAGTATTTGCAATTGAGCATTTTGTGTAGGAAATCTGAAATCAAACAGTGAAACATCTAGCAGGTTTCACAAGTAGGAGCTAATTTTGCCCAAGGCGTGATGGAGAAACTCTAGGTGATAATAGCTGATAAAAAACCATAAAGCAGTAGAGATCTTTGTCATTCTCATGCCTTTAATGTGCCATCAGCTTCTTTGTTATCTTTGCTGCAGCAGACTAACAAGGTTAATCTTCTAGAATCTTATCTTTTAAATCATAATTTTATTTAGTTGAGTCCAAAGCTTAAGGGGTGATTTCCAATAAGCATGGTTTACAGTAAACAGCCTGTAGAGATTTGTTGCATTCATTAACCCATGATGCAGCACATTATTAAGGTTATTATGCTGTCCTTTTATTTAAGTTAGTTTATTTACATTATAGTTCACCTTTTTAACTGGTAATTTACATAGTATAAATCAAAACAACAGGGAAGAACCTCTAAAGTAATTTCCCTTGAGTAAAGAAAAAAACACCCTGGGTTGGTTTTTTTAAAATCTTGCTTTCAACATAGTACCCTGTTTCCCCGAAAATAAGACCTACCCAAAAAATAAGCCCTAGCAGGATATCTGTGCATTTGTGGTATAAGCCCTAGTGTGTCTTCTTGAGAAAAAATAAATATAAGACTGTCTTATTTTCGGGAAAACACGGTAGCTATCCAGTTTTGTACTTCCTGGCTTTGGAACATTTGAATTATGTCTTAACTGTAGTTAATGCCCCTCTTTATATAGATGATAAGTCATTAAGAAATGTTTTCTGTGTGTATCTGAACAATTGTCTTTATGGCATTTCATTTAAAGCAAATTCTCCCTTTGAAATAGTTCATAGTACCATCCCATGGCTCAAACTGTTTGCGTTAAGTTCTAATGGTAGGCTGAGAACCAATCAAAAGGAGACGCAGCAATTCTATCTTCCATTGACTGCCAGGGGTACAGTACAGGATGGGCCAATTTTTGCTTCTGGTATTGCTAGAGCTCCTGAACGTATTCCTTGATAAAGAAATTTTCTTTGATCTTTTAAAAAAATTTAACCTGGAAAATCTTTTGATCTTGCATCCACCTTCAGTATTCATTTAATATTATTCATTGCATCATGGAACTCAAGGCAGCATGCAGCGGGTTCCCAGCAGGTTTCCTATCCAGGTGCTGACCAGACCTACGCTTGCTTAACTTGAGCAAGGTTGCTGTAATATGTGCATTCCAGCCATACCTTGGTATCTCTTTGAAGAAACACTGCGTAACCTCCCAAAGCAAATAGAGTATGTGTTTGGCATGTATAAGATGCCAGGTTCAGCATTTAGCATCTTCTCCTTGGCAGAAGACCTGTGTCTGAAACAGTGGGAAGCTGCTCACACTTCTGACAGACCTGAGCTAGCTGGGTTCTTTTGCCAGACTCTGTATAGTGAGTCCTGCATTGTGATCCTGTATGATATCTCCTTTAGTTTCAGTAACCAAAGATTTACTGCTTGCTTATCACGTGAGAGAGTGCTTTCATTAATTTGTTGAGGTCTGCTTACTACAGTTTATCTTGCCTCATGGGTTCCAAAATCTCTCCTCCTTTCAGCTGATAAAAGGTAAAGGTTCCCTTGCTTGAAAGCTAGTCGAGTCCGACTCTAGAGTTGCGGTGCTCATCTCCGTTTCAAAGCCGAAGAGCCAGCGCTGTCCGAAGACGTTTCCGTGGTCATGTAGCCAGCATGACCAAACACCAAGACACACGGAACGCTGTTACCTTCCCACCGAAGTGGTCCCTATTTATCTACTTGCAATTTCTTGCTTTCGAACTGCTAGGTTGGCAGGAGCTGGAACCAGAGACGGGAGCTCACTCAGTCATGCGGCATACTCGGGTCTCGAACTGCTGAACTACCGACCTTCCACAGCCCGCAGTTCAGCGTCTTAACCACTTAATTATTAACCCAGTAGAACAGCTATGATGGGGTAGCACAGACTTAAATAAGTGAGTCTTGAGAGGGGTTATCCTGCAAGAAGAATAGCCAGGCATGTTTGCTTCTTACCATAATAAAGTTTTTAAAGGCCTACAACTGAAAAAATCTTTGTATGTTGGATAGACCCATGTTCTGTCAGTGAACAATGTGCTCGCTGTATTTGGTCAAGGGTTCGATAAACATTTTGTGTGTAATAAATGTCTGATTATAGCACAGCACAAACGGAAGGCACAGCATGTCATACACTTTTTTGCATTTAAATTCAGTCACTTTTTTTGGGAAGAATTAAATTTGCATTAGTCATACATATTTCTCTCTTTAGTGCCTCAGATTCACGCCCAGCTGGTCTGGAAGAGGCAGATCAGCCATCGGTGCCAGGAGAGCAAGGTATAAATATGGATAACACTGGACATAAACTTGCAGACTTCGCAAACAGACCACCAGGTGATGAGCATAGTTTATGATGGTTTTAATGTATTCAGTAAATGCAATAATGTTATTTGTTGTGCCTCAGAGATGTTGTCATAGCTTTTAACACTGATTCTAAATGTGATTTTTCATGTCATCTCCAGCAAGCTCCAAAGAGGCTTTTTCATAAATCACGAGCATCCAAAGATTCCTGCCTTTGTACCCAATAACATCTTTTTCTATCATGTAAATAAACTGCAGGGAGCTGCAGTTTATCCCAGTTTCCAAGCATATGTAAACAGGATTTAAAAACTTGTTTACATGTCTTACAGGTTGTGGAATAGTCCATAGTGAACTGCAGCATACCTGCAAATTCTGCAACATGATATTGCCATAATTTCTTGGTGTCTATATGGTGAAATGCCAAAATCCTGAATATCGGCACCACATTTCATTTTGTTGCCTGTTCAAACAATATGGAGAGTTCCTTTGGAGCTTTTCTCTTTGTGCCTGGGGTAACACAACCCTTGAATAATTTGGCATCATCCGTGAACTTGGGTTGACTTTTTTCCAGATCATTACTGGTTCCAATGAAGTACCTTGCAGACCCTGGACTTAATTCTTTCCTTTGTGAAAACTGTGCATGTACTCCAGTCCTTACTTCCTGTTGCCAGTCCATTACTCATCCTCTTCTAATTACATAAGGATCTTTACAGAGCCACCCACAGTAGAGTTATACCCTTCTAAGTCCATTGAAGTTAATGGGCTTAAAGGAGTGTAACTGCTTGGGGTGGCACTTTTTATGAGTAACATTGTGAATACTCTTTTGGAAGTCCTAATGTATAATGTCTTATGTACATGCTTGTAGAGACATGCAAAGAATGCCAAAAGGACTGCAGAAGCCCCTTGTGATTCTTAGCAAGACTGTAATAATGCTTCCCACTAATCTTATCTTTGAAAATAGGTATTACATTGTTTACCTGTCAGTCCTCTGCTTAGGAGCTGTGTTAGACTGACAAATTTCATATTTCTGATAAATGAATGTTTGTCTTTTATCTGTCTGTAGGCTACCCATCACAGTCGATGGAACAAAGATCCCTTCAGCAAATCCCACCTCAGCTTTTACAACATGGGCAGCAGCAGCAGCAACCTACACCAACACCTCAGCAGACGCAATCCCAACAGCAACAGCAACAACAACAGATGATGATGATGCTTATGATGCAACAGGACCCTAAATCTGCCAGACTTCCTATTCATCAAGGTGTCCATCAACCTAGGGGCCCTCTGAATGTAGAGACTCAAAGAATGCCGATGCAGCCAGGGGGCAACATGTCAGTTATGGTTAGTCTGCAAGGTCCTGGTGCAGTGCCTCCATCTCCTGACAAGCAAAGACTTCCTATGCCAAACAATCCTTCTCTAGTGAATACTGCGCGAAAGATAGTTTACCAAGATAATGCACAAAACCCTACTAGTTCTCCACTGGGAGAAGTTCCATTGGTACCCTCTATTGCAGAAGGAAATGGGTCTGAAGCCCCTCCAGCATCAGGGACTCAGAGTAATATTGCATCCCATATAGTGGTTTCACAAAACCAATTGATGATGGCAGGGCCAAAACCTGGACCTTCTCCATTGTCAGCTTCCCAAGGTGCAAGTCCTCAACAGCAGCCTAATTCTCTTCCTGGTCCTCACCCCCACCATTTTCAAAATGTTGCTACTACATCACAAACATCACGACCCAAAACACCAAACAGGGCAAGTCCAAGACCGTACTATCCTCAGACTCCCAATAATCGCCCCCCAAGCACAGAGCCATCAGAAATAAGTTTATCCCCAGAGAGGCTCAATGCTTCTATTGCAGGTCTCTTTCCTCCTCAGATTAATATTCCTTTGCCTCCTAGGCCTAATCTTAATAGAGGGTTTGATCAGCAGGGTCTTAATCCAACCACTTTGAAGGCCATTGGGCAAGCACCATCAAATCTCACCATGAACAATCAGTCAAATTTTGTCTCCCCACAAACACACAAGTTGGATCCTATGGCTATTAATTCAGGAAAGCAAACCAATACTGGAGGAGCAAAGCGTGCCAGTCCAAGCAACAGTAGAAGGTCCAGTCCTGGGTCAAGTAGGAAAACCACACCAAGCCCTGGAAGGCAAAATTCAAAAGCAACTAAATTAGCTTTGACACCTCAGCAGAATCCAGCGCTCATGCATAACATGGACTTACAGAGAAGTATAATGGTTGGCCCTTCTCCTTTGCAAATGCCCATGCCTGGAAGTTTTCAAAATAATGGAATGTTGACTGTTCAGAACCCTGCAATACCTGTATCTGTTATGAGTGGTATTCCTGAGGATAACCACAAAGAGAGCTTCAGTGGCCCTCAAGACAGTGCATGTCCAAGTACGCAAGCTGCCCAAATGAACAGAGATCAACGCAGCATTGAGCTGAAAGGTGTTTCAAGCCAAGAAATCAAAATCCTAGTCCATGAAGAGCAACAGAAAAGAGAGACCACTTCTGTAGAAGCCAACAAGCTTCCCAGCCGGGAAGAAAACAAGAGTATTCTATCTCCAGCTATGCGTGAGGCACCAACATCCTTAAGTCAACTTCTTGACCATTCTGGAGCTCCTAATGTAACCATTAAGCCTCCAGGTCTCCCTGGTCTTGAAGTGCCTCCAACAGTGACTTGTGCAGAGGAATTTAAAAAAATTACTGCCATTCCTCCTCCTCCTCCTCAGCAGGATCCCTCTTCTACCAAAGATCCTGCTTGTTCCCTAACCTTACCTCCAAGCACTGAAACCTGTTCAACTCAAATGCAGCAAGATGTAGGAGACATAAACTCAAATGTTTCTCAGAATATTCCCCCAGTAATTCAGAGGTCCGTTAGCTCCGCTGCTATTTCCACATCACTCCCACCCAATCAGATAACTGTATTTGTAACTTCCAACCCTATCACATCAGCTTCTAATTCATCAGCATTGCCTTCTCATTTACAGCCTACATTAATGTCTACTGTTGTCACCATGCCTAATGTGGGTAATAAAGTCATAGCTTCTGAAGGACAAACAACCGTTCAGTCTAATGCTCGACCTCAGTTCATTACTCCCGTTTTTATAAATTCATCCTCAATAATTCAGGTAATGAAAGGGTCTCAGCCAAGTACAATTCCTGCAACCCCAATGACTTCTAATTCTAATTTAATGCCACAGTCTGTTGCAGTTGTTGGTCCTTTGCATTTATCCCAAAATATAAAGTTCTCGTCTGGGCCTGCACCACCTACCGCATCATCTAATACGCCTATCTCAAGCATGCCAACCAGCCGGTCATTGGTTATTAATTCACTAGCAACTCCTGTTCAGCTTCCCTCTTCTCCATCAACGGTTCCTTCAAATACTTCTTTGCATCCTCCTATTCAACAAGTCAAAGATTTCAACCCAGAGGAGATGAGTTCTCAAACTTGTGCCTCTGTTGACCCATGCTCTGTTGCAGCCACACAGTCTGGAGCTGTGGTTTCCCCTCCTCGTGCACTTAGCCCCGGATCTTCTATCAATAGACGAAGTCCAGTTTCATCTACTAAGGGAAAGGGGAAGGTGGACAGAATTGGCCAATTTTTGCTAACAAAAGCATGTAAGAAAGTCACGGATGGCTTTGAGAAAGGGGAAGAACAATATGGTGTGGAGGGAGAAGTGGAAGGCCAGGAAGTAGATGTTCCAACTCCTAACAGTTTGGAAGGGGAGCAGTTGCCTGTAGAACTGGAAGGTAACCCTGTGGCACCTCTAGCACCTGTTCTCTTGAAACAAAGCACTTCTGGGATTGGCCATTTGAATATTGGTACTGCTGCTACTGTTTCTGCCTCAGTATCTCTTAGCTTACCTGGCAGCGCTCCTTCCACAAACGTACTCTCCGTAGTAAGCACTCCAGTGATTTCTAATGTCATACCGACAAATCCAAGCACTAATGGTAACCCTGGCACTTTGCCTGCAGAGCAGGTTGGAATTGGACCGAATGATGAGAGAGCAGAAACGCATCCTGAATTATCACAGAATATAGGTATGTATTCTAATTATATACAGCTCCCCTTCAGCAACTGTAAGCTCAAAATATGTATGGAAAGCTGGATTAGAGGTGTGAATGCCTGGGAAAATTTTAGGCCCCCTCCCCTGCATACACACAGTTAAATCCAAGGTCTGGCAAACAAAGGCAGTTTGCAATACATACCTTTACTACCTTTTTCTGTCTCCTGCACCCCTCCTTCAGTAAAGCTACTGCTGAGGTCTGGGGGAATTTTACAGAACACTACTATATACTGTGTGACACAGGACTGCAGACAGAAAGGGAGGGGAATCAACAGGAATCTCCCTTCCTCGGTCTTGTGCAAGGAGGACTTCAGTTCACAGAACTTGCTCTGCTTATGGAGGAGAGAAGGAGATGCTGGTTGAGTTCCTCTTCATGATGCAGCTCCCTTATGTGGCATAGTGGTCTCAAGGAACTCCTGAAGATAAGCATTTCAGGTTCTTTGACCAGTGGTATTTATGGGTTGGCTGGTAGCCAAGTCCTTTTTTAGCCAATAAGTGTTTTGAGTAACAGAAATTCAAAGCTTGAATTGACCACCAACCCAATGCTGAATCCAGACCACTGATTCCAGTCCTAGATAATAAGCTTCCTTTTGTTTAGTCAATTTAATTTATTTCTGTGCTGCCTTTAGGCATTTTGATAAGCAACATATATAAAACAATCACTTAAAAATAATTTTGAAACCATTGATTTGCAACATCATCATAAAATACATTAACAGTCTTTCAGCACAGGAGCATCCTCAGTTTTTTCTGAAATACCAGTTGAGATGGCACCAGCTTCTGCTCCTGGTTGATGGGCCTACCATAACCTGGAGCAGCTGCTGAAAAGGACCTTCCCTGGGTCTCCATTGGTTTTATTCAAAACAAGCCAGTTTCCACAGACAAACAGATCCCAGTAGGAAGCCCTCATTCACTGGTCATTACAGTATAGATCCTTTCTATTCCAGTTCTTTAAATTTATTCTGATTTTCCCAACTAGCAAAAAATTAAGAACTGTTTAGGGTTGTAGCTCCAGATGCATTTAAAACTGTTCGAATAAAATTAAGGCACACATCTTCAGATTTCCTAAAAGTACTAATTGGCATTTATTATTTTGCTAACAAAACTAGTATAGACAGTACATTTCATGTTCATAAAGAGGTAGTCCCAATTGAGGTTTTGGCAAGCAAGTTAAGTGTTGCATATATTTTCAGTTTCCTTAATGTTTTAGTGTTGTTTTTCTTTTCTGGAAAAAAGGTGTGGGGGGGGGGCACACAATGTATTTTAAGGCTTCAGAATTTCCAGTATGAGCTTCTGACAATAAGCAATCTCAGTGTGATGAATGGAGAAACTGCCCTTCTTATGACAGACAAAATCATTTTATTCCAAATCATTGGTCTTTCGGTAGATAAATATTCAGTGGAAGAAATTAATATGAAAAAAGAGGGGAAAGTTATTGTGTTTTAAAGTGCTGCTAATAATCCGTTGGCACTTAAAATGTGTGTGTGTGTACATGTTGTTGTTGATCTTGCTCATATGCATGGTGGCACCTGCAAAAAGCCCTTCTCAGATGAACAAAGCTATTGTGCCAGAGGGTTCAAGGCTTTGAGGGGCTTTGTATGTGATATCCAGTACCTTGAATTGAATCCAGTCACTGATGGGCAGCCAGAGGAGTGACTGCAGAATGCTTGTTCTGCCTGTGTATGTGCATAAAGTGCTGTCAGGTCACAGCAGATGACCCCAGCCATGGACTTTCAAGGCAAGTGAGCAGCACAGGTGGTTTGCCATTGCCTTTCCCTGGAGAGCCTTCTTTGGAGGTCTCCCTTCAAGTACCAACCCTGCTTAGTTGACTAGAGCAGGCAATACCATGCCACATTCCTCCTATGTTCCACCTAGCCCCTGTTAATAACCAAGCTGTGGCATTCTGTACCAACTTGAGTTGACCTGTATAGAGTACATTATAGTAATCCAGTCTCAGTGTTACCATGCCACAGATACTAGTGGCCGGACTGGCTAAGTCAAGTTAGGGATCATCTTCTATGCTAAACTGAGTTGGAAGAAAGTGTTTTTTGCAACTGCATTAACTTGCTTCTCTAGCAATAATGCTGGATTCTGTATATAGCCCCATGGCTCTTAATTTAGTCAGCAAAGGTTACCTGAACCCCATGGAAGGTGGGACGCACAATGTCCTTCAAGATCGTTACCTTCCCAACTAGCATTTCCTCTGTCTTGTTAGAATTTAGTTTCGGTTTGTTCACTCTTAGCCATTTAACCACAGCAGACAGGCAGTGATTCAAGACCCTTTACCACATCACCAGGAGATTTGAATAAGGAGGTAGAGAGCCAACCCCAAAGCACTGGATAATTTGTCCTAAGGGCTTTTCATCAAGATTGAATAGTGGTGTGGGGGTGGAATAGGTTTCTGCCTTGTAGCAATCCACAGGATAGGTCCTGCACTGATGACAGCTGGTCTCCAACAGCAACCCTTCGAGTCCAGTCTGTGAGGAATGGTTTGAACCAGTCCAGAGCACATCTCCTGGTAGCTGCCAGTGCCTTTTCTGTCCTATAGCCCAGCTTGGAGCCAGACATTCATAGTTTGCAGTGTAAAACAAGGCCGTCTGTTTCTTTTGGCTTCTAGTGTTAAAATTCCTTATTGGCTAGATCAGCTGATTTTATAGGTAGATGCCTTTGACAGAAAAGTTAAGCATCTTGCTGCCTCATCTCTCTTGTTTTAGCATCTTCAACCCAGACTCCAGTTTCAACATCAGAGAGTGCTGCTCAAAGAACAGGTAAATGTTAACTTGAACAAGACGGTGGACGTGCACGTAAAACCTTGGTTGGGTTTTGAGTGTTTGCACAATAGCTTTCAACTGCTACATTAAAACAGATGAACATTGTTAGTTCTACCAGTATAACGCTGAATAGCGGAAAAATTAAAACGATGGTATTGCTTAACCTTGTTCAGAGCAAGGAAAGGGATAATGTGATTATCATAGCTGAATTTGAAATTTGGGAAGGGGTGTTACGCAGATCATTTTTAAACAAGGAAGGGTGGCAGAAGCTAAAGGTTTTATCGGAAACTGAAGTGTAGTCTGTGTGTTTGTATGTAGATTCAGGTGGGGTAGCCGTGTTGGTCTGAAGCAGCAGAACAAAGTTTGAGTCCAGTGGCACTTTTAAGACCAACAATGTTTTATTCAAGGTATAAGCTCTAATGTGCATGCACGCCTTCTTCAGATACAATGAATTGGACATTACCAGTAGAGGGTACATTACCAGTAGAGTACATATAGGTGAGCAGTAAATTAGCATAGAGCATAATGAAGATGTTTAGCAGATTCAAGGACCAAACAGGAATAACAAGCTTAGTTTATATGGTCACCATTTGTTTGGGTTAAATTCCGGGGGGGGGGCATAGTCAAGGAAATAAATATGTCAAAATTGGAGATTGATGGGCAGATGTATCCTTAATTGTGGAATGCTGAGAGTACTCAACTGAAACCCTGCCAAGCATGGAGGTGACCTTACAGCATCTTCTTTGAAGTGTGGCAATTGGCTGTGTAGAGTAGCTGTGTAGAGTTATCTCCCCTGTCCCCAGACCAGAGAAATAGATTCCAGTCTACCATTCCAAATTACATTACATTCCACTATGTTTACATTACAATCTATTATTCTAATTTATTATTCCAAATAAGAACTAAAATAAAATAAAGAGGACATGTGGCCCTTCTGGGGGATTGGTGAGAATACAGATTATAAGAGCTGAATGAGGTTCCATATGTAGTGAGATAAGAAACCAATACCCCTGTTAAGTCCTGGAGATTCCATTGTTCTGAGTGTTGTAGCATTGTCTTTTCTAGTCTGTTCCTGAAGTTCCTTTGCAATAAAACAGCTACTTTGAGGTCACCCATTGACTGTTCTGGAAGGTTGAAGTGTTCTCCTACAGGTTTCTCAGTCTTGTGATTCTTGATCTCAGATTTATGTCCAATTATCCTTTGGCATAGGGTTTGACCTGTTTGCCCTATATAGAGAACTGAAGGGCGTTGTTGGCATTTAATGGCATATACAGTGTTAGAAGATGAGCATGTGAATAAGCCTGAGATGGTGTAGTTGATGCTGTTAGGTCCAGTGATTCTGTTGTCTAGGAATATGTGGCAGCAAAGTTGGCATCTGGGTTTATTGCAAACTCTGTTACCAGTCCATGTTCTAATTAGATGTTGTATTATTGTGGGCGAGAAGTTGTTTGAGTTTGAGGGGCTGTCTGTGCGCAAGAAAGGTTTGCCCCCTGTACTTGTGAAATAGAACTGTCATTATCCAGTAGAGATTGTAAATCACTAATTAGCTGAAACAGCTGTTAGTCACCTCCATGCTTGAAAGGAGACAGATGGAGAATAACAACAGGGCCTCAGTTAATTACTCTCAGCATTTTGTTGCATGATAATTTGTTGCTCACCCTCTAGCTATGTGTATGGACTGATAACTTCCATTTCAGTGTATCTGAGGAAATGTGCGTGCGCACGAAAGCTCGTATCTTGAATAAACCTATTTGGTCCTAAAGGTGCCACTGGACTCAAACTTTGTTCTATGTGTTGCGTGTTACTGTCGAATATCTGAAGGACAGAGGTTTGTTTATTTATTCACTTGATTTATTGCCCACCTTTCTTACAGAGGTACAAGGTGGGTTACCATTTTTAAAACCAGTGAACAGTTTAATACATACAGTAAACAATGCAATAAATGTCTTAAAATTCATCATAGACATTGTGATTCCTGTACCTCTTAATAAACTGTCCTCCTTAACAATTGAGTTCTACACAGTTTGCAGAATGTGGAAAGTGAGGGAGCCTTCCTGACCTCATCAGGCAGGCCATTCCATAAGGGGGGGAGGCCATGACAGAGAATGTCTTGATCTTGACTCCACAAATTGAGCCCCTTAAGGTGGCTGGGCTTCATAATAAAGCTGGCACCATGGCCCTACAGGTATTGTAGCTGTGGAGCAAATATGCTTTAAATTGTGGGGCGTTCCACAATTGGAAGTGGGCAGTTGTTTTACCACTACTTGATTAAAATCTTGGTGGGGTTGTATTTCATTCGATACCTGCTTAGATTCCAGCTCTCGTTTTCTGGCTGGGAAAAGAGAAGGGTCACAGAGATCTATTGGATTTGTAGGTCTCGGGCTCATTAATGAGTGAAGTGGCCTTCACTCTTAGATCACAGGGCACCTGGCTCATCTGCTTGTGTACTTGAAGATTTTCCGACATGAACACAAGAAGAAGATGGGTTGTGATAAGAAATCCTTGAATTATGACTGCCACTTGTGGATTTTTCTTTTGTACATACATTTCAACAGCACACTAGATACCTAAGTATTTCTGTCTTTTTCTTTCAGATTTGGAAGCGAATTGTGCAGTTATCACTGGCGTTATGTACGTAATTTTAAAATGGAGAACGAATCTTTTGGTACAGATTAATTCTCTTTTTGGTCTTTGGGTTGTATAACTTAGTGGTCATTTATTAGAGGATTTATCTTTCCTTGGCCATGTTTACCAATAACAGGAAATGCTGGATGAGGGCTTGTTCCTGCAAAGACTTGCATGTGAACTTAAGTTCATATCCTGTGATAATTCCACTGATGATGACTGCATTATTGAATCATTTAAAAGCAAGAGCATTCTGCTCTCGATGGGTCCAGAAGTGTGAGAACTGTGTACTGATTGCTTAACACCCATAATCATATCTTTCAATCAAATGCAATAAAGTGATGGCCCTCCTCTGAAGTAAACCTAAGCATCTAGGATCAAGAGCTGAAACTTTCCCCACTCTTAGCACAGTCTCTGTTTCTGTGCCTGTCATACCTATTTCATCCTAGAGATGTTTGGGGTGGAGTGGGGGGGTATCTGGCTTTTCTGCAGCAGGGGTTTCAAAATAATGGTACTTGACAGTTTTTCAGCATAAAGAGAATAAAATGTTCTGGGCATCTATCCTAACAATGTCCTGCTTGCAATAATCTGCCTTGCCTTCCATGAAGGCTGGTCCCATCTTTTATTAATAAAAGATTTCTGTCCTTGGACTTGGTGTTGAAAACTAAGTAGCAGAGGATCTGTTTTTCATGCAGAGGAGCCAGTGTCCCCTCTAAGCTGAGTTAGTGTGAGCTAGCTCACAGTTTTTTAGCCTCTGGCTCACACATTTTTGTCTTAACTCGGGAAGGATGGCTCCAGAGCCAACGAACTTATGCAGTAGCCAAATCACCTGCTCACAACTTTAATGCTGTTAACTCACAAAGTAGAATTTTTGCTCACAGGGCCCCGCAGCTTAGAGTGAGCATTGCAGAGGACCCTGACTTTTTGTAGTTGTTCAGTCGTACAGTCGAGTCTGACTCTTCGCAACCCCATGGACCAGATCACGCCAGGCCTTCCTGTCTTCCGCCGTCCTCTGAACCCTGACTTTAATCCCCTGTATCTCTAGTTCAAAGTATCAGGTGGTAGGTGATGTGAAACGACTTCCACCCTGGAGAGCTGTCAGTCAGAGTAGATGATATTAACCATAATAAACCAGTGGTCTGACTCAGTATAATGTAGCTTTAAGTTCATATGATGTTTCATGGTTACAGGTCTCACCCTGTCTGTTGTGGTATCAGTTGTTTCTGTAAACAGATCCTTGTTGTCTTGCTTTTGGCAGAAATGAGCCAAAAGAGACTTGTGAGAAGTCTAAAACTCCGAGCAGAAGAAATTCAAGAACAGAGGACTCTGCTGCAGTGCAGGAGGCCGTAGAGAATGGTCAGCGCAAGAGGTCCTCCAGACCAGCATCGGCATCCAGCTCTGCAAAAGGTAAGCTACCCAGTTAAATGAAATCTTGGCAGCAAAAAGTAGTTTTCTTGTAATGATTGCACCAAATGCCTTTGCTGTTTAGTGTGATGTTAAGCCTTTGAAACGGAGATGAGCACCACAACCCTAGAGTCGGATTTGACTGGCTTTTGAGCAAGGGAACCTTTACTGTTACCTTTTAAGCCTTTGAGTTAGGAACAAACTGGCATCAAGGTATTGCATATCATTTGATGAGTTTGTTTTCACCTTTCTGTTTTCCATCTCCTCTAAAACGTGTACTGAACTTATTCACAAAGCAAATAAGTCACTTTAATATCTTTATTGGAAATGTGAGTGTAAAGGAACATTTAAGTGTGAAATAAGAGACAAGTGCTTTTCTCTGCAATCACAAAACTGACTTTGAAAAAGCAGATGATTTAGTATTAGTTCCAAAGCATCATAGAATAATCAGACTGCTTGTGTATAAAAGATGTAACTCTGCTTAGGACTGCACTGTGAAAAACAGAACCAAGGTTGGCTGTGCAGATAAGAACCAGCTCAAGTCTCAGTGGGTGCTATCTAGTTCTAGGGGACAGTCTGCCCTCTCCAGATGGTGACATCATCAGGGTATAGCCCCACCCAATGGTGTCCATCATTCCCTAACTTTCCTCTTATTCACTTACATCAGAGGAAGTAAAGGCATCACTTGTGGCCATCATTACAGTGAAGACAACCCAGTCCCAGCACCCTTGCTATGAAGTGCCTTGGCCTCTAGCAAAAGAAACCTCAGCAGTCTCCTAGGATCCCAGCAACACAGATGCTCCCCATTCAGATACTGTCTGTCAAGCTGATGGGCATCTTGCTGTGAGAAGAAGTGTTTCTAAGTAAATAAGATAAAACAACTGACAAGAGAGCAGAAGGATGCTGGCATTTAGATCCACAGTCATGACACCAAAGATTGTATTGTATTGTATCGTATTTTTTTATAAGGCTGCAGTGTAGATCCATATCAGTTAGCTTAGGCTTTGTGATAGACTTTGGAATAGTAAATATCAGGACGGAGACAAAGCCAAAACCAGAGATTACTTTTAAACACATGAACTCTATTCTGGCTTCTGCACATGATGATTTTCTCCTGTTGAGAATGTTTGTGTTTCAATGTGAATGGTTGACAAATGTTCTTTTGAAATTACTTTTCTCTTTCTTAGAAACAAATGCCAATGCTATGCAGTCAAAAAGAAGAAAATCCAAGTGAATAACTGAGTGGATATGCAAGGCTTGTAAATGTGTGAATGTTATCAGTTTAGCAGTTCTGAGTTGTGATTTCTCACTATAGTAAAAACAAAACCCTAATATTCTGTACAGTAGCTCATTTTAATATTATGCTGTTCCCAGTAAATGCAAATTGTTTTTTTCTAAAGAGGAAATGATTTTTTTTAAAAAAATCAGGTTACTTGTTAAATTTTGCTTTTGTAAAATCCTCACTTAGCACACTAGATTTAGCGTGTTGTAAAAAAAGAAGAGATAATTGTAAATTTATTTGTACGTTTTCACTTTTCATAGGACAAACTAGAGTACAGGGTTGTCTTTTTTAGATATTAATGTATTGTGCTGTTGGTCAAGTACTGTATGTGAATAGCAGTAAAAGGGCTATATATGGCCCAATTTTGGAAATGTAAATAGTTTTATTATATAGTAGGCTTGATGTATTTGTTGTAGAAAAGGACCAGTAAAACAAAATGAAATGAAAAGGTTTGTGAAATGTGGATTACTTAATGCTCTAAATAAATGTTATTGACCTATAATCTGCAGTGTGCATTATTTCACATCAACATTATACTAAATGAGCAGCGGGACATTGATAATTCAGGGTTGGCACCTTGTGGAAGGAGCACTTAGTTTGTGGTCACACACATTAAATCCACTTTCAATGCACTTTCCAACTGGATTTCGCCAGTTCACAGCTGGAAAGTGCACTGAAAGTAGATTGAAAGTGGATTATTTAGTGTGTGTGACTGCAGCCTTGGTGGGGTTACTTTTCTATTAAGATGAGAGAGCAAAGAAATATGGAGGCATATATGTAAGTGGAAACAGCAAGGTGACAGTGTAGACACAGGATGGTATGTGAGGACATGACCAAGTAAATGTGCAGGCAAGGGTTTAGCTCAGCTACTATTTTAATTCTATCTTTATTTAGTTCATAGCCCACTCTTTTACAAAGGCTAATTTAAGGCCAGTGTCTGTTTGGTCCACACGGGAAGCAATATGCAAGCCTAACACGCATGAAGAAGCTTACTTCTTCACTTCCTGGGTTCCAGAAACTACTGAGCCGGCCCAGTTGCCAAACCCACCTACTGCTGTTAGAGTTGAGGCTTGGACCTTAAGAAGTGTACAGATGCCATTCTTCCCCACCCATCCCTTTTCCCTAGGAATCCCAAGACTGCTGAAAAACTGGTGCTGGAGGTTACAGGGTCTGTGTGAACAAAAAAGCCTCCCATCCTGGGGGCTGCAGTGAGTAGGAAGGACCAGTCAGGCATCACTCCTGCATCAACTGAAGCATGGCTTACAGAAGAGGAAGGAAAGGGAGGGCAATTTCATCTGGCTCCCCTTTTATTCAGTGAAGTCAGTCAAGTGGGATGGCTGTATCAGCATATGGGAGGTCTTAGGGCGCTACTGGGAGGAGATGGGTGAAGAAACACATTGTGAGCTTCCTCATACTTCATAGGATCCAAGCCAACTTGAGTAAATGGCCTCATTTCTTTAAGTGCTACAACTTTGACTGGCGTATAGAACTGCATAATGTCTCTCCTGTGCAAAGTATTGGGTGTCCCAATGATTTGGCTGTAAGCACTGGTACACTGGGCATGCTGTATATATGAAACCCCCTTAGAGGGAGACTCCTTAGGTTTGAAAAAATGGGTTTGATTCAGTAAAAAGCTGCAGCAGGTTAGGTATCGTATATTTAAAGAACTCATTAAACGCCACATCAGTTAATGGTTTAAATATATATTTTTATTTCTTGTTTCCCCCCCCCATTATAGTAGACTCCCCCCCCCCAAGGACAGCATTACGTTCTAACAACCAAAACCATGTTACATACACACAGGCACACCACAACACTTTTGAGGCAGTTGTGTCCTTTGCTCTGTCAACACATTGCAAATGTCTAAACAGTGCCGTACAAGCAATGGGCTTCCTCATTCCACTAGCCACCTGTCTGCCACTTTAGCAGGTAGCACACAAGGACACATTTTTTATTTAAACTATATTTTATGTTTCCATTCTACAGTATAAATGACGTAGAAAAAGTTGCGGGGGGCTTGGGTATTGTCCTCAGGCCAAAGAACTCTCATTTAATAGTTGTCCTATTGTAAGGCATACAATAGATAGAATCTATACTTTAAACTCACACATACACATACCACTTTCCTGTTTAGCAGAGCATAGCTGTGAGAGATTTACTAGGACTCAATCTGTGTTTGTGGGCTTGGGGCTCATTTCCAGCATGGAGGTTCTTAAACGCAAGCATTTTTTGAAACTGGTTGTGTTGGGTTAGAGAAAGAGGGGGTGCATGTTGCTGAAATAGAAGATGAACATTATTTCAAATGTTTAAAAGAAGGACTTAAGGCAACCCTTTCAAACCCAAATAGCACTTTTTGTTTAGACTAGTCACTAACCATTTCAGATGTGTAGAAAGGATGGAGATCCTAATACAGTTTTTGGCAAAATGCTGGTGGTAATCATATCGTAATACTCTCTTTACTAGCACATGGATGGTCAATTAGAGTTGAAACTATTTTTTTTTCCATATCCTTTCCATATGCCCTGCATATATGTTCACAGGTCCACTGGCAGTTACCCCTACAGAAACCAGGGGAGACTGTCAACATTTTTTTTTTTTTGCTTAAATCATTCCTATAACAAAATCCATAATGTCTTGCATATTATGAATTCTTGGCTATTTAGTATAGTTTTGTTGGAATTGTGGCAAACATCAGTATAAATTAGAGATGACCAGCCTTTCACCATCACAGTTCATGTCAGTTGAATAGTTTGTGTAGAAGTAAAAATAGATGTAGCTTGTCATATCACAGTGCTGAAGGGTTTTGAAAGCTGCACCTGTTGAACTTCTCTCACCTACACAACTATTAAAGGTACAGGAGAACTACGGTTGTAAAGTAGATAATCTAGAGTATAAATCCCACATTAAAATTTTAATCCTGGAAAAATAATTTACAAAGTAGTCACTGGAATAAAAACTGTAATAGATGAAGTGGCCTTGCTAACACACATACATACAGCTGTGCCTGGAAAGTATTTGCCAAATCAAGCCCTTGGTGTCCTCTGAAAATCTTAATTTTTAAATATTTAAATCACGATACATACATTTGTAGAATTCAATTACCAGTCATCTTTGCATAGTAGGACATTTAACTATGGTTGCCTAGGTCTAATGTTCCTGTTGGTTTTGTGTATACATTTTCCTGCTTGATAATAGTATGCCAGATCATGCAAAAAGGCGTGAAAGGCACATACACAAGTCAATATAGCATGAAGAAGTATTCAGGACACAAATAATAGGAGTAGGAACAATAGGGCTGGCATATAAAGAAATATTGTAACACTCAATGACTATTTGATGGGTAAGATTAGGGTATATTATAAAATGCTATTGTTATTGGAGACAGTATAGTGTAAGCTTTTTTTTTTCTATCATAGGAAAAACAATAGGAAAAGGAGAGAAAATGAAGGTTAATTTCAGTGGGGTTTGGAGCAGGAAAGATGAATTTTAACAGTAAATACCCAAGGGCACCTCTGACTCCTTCAAGCCTCTACTCATCCCCTTGACCCTCACCAGCTATGACCTTGCATCTATTTATGTCTTTTCTCCCCCTCCCTCCTTACAAGGAGTGATGTCCTTGGCCACAGTAACCTGTTGGCAAGGGTATTTCCTCAAAAGTACAAGATAATAAAGTGCCATTTGAATTAATCTATGAGGCATCCAATGCCATCTGCATTGCAGAATATTGACAGGGATGAATGTTTTCTTGCAACCTGGATGTAAATGTGGATCCTTCGTTGTTATTGCAGCTTATCCACTTTACTGCAACTGCATACAATGATCTCTGCATTAGCGCTAAGGTATGAAGTTTGACTGGACCCAAGTCCTACTTATAGTGAGAACTGTTTGATCATGCAATCTTCACTGATTGGGGGCTCACGTTGCATTTCTTTTACAAGAGCCATGTTGAAATAAATGGCATCTGTGCGAGAGTGGAAATATTGTATCATTAAGTTTTTAAGTTGAGAAATTCTAATTGTACTCTTTTGCAGACCGAATCAGGCTTTTGCATTCGTAGTACATCTCAATATTGGTGTCCATTAGATGTTGTTGCATTCGGGTTGTGTGTTTCCATCCACACTGCAGTACACAAGTAGTCTCCATTGATTTGAAGGGGATGCAGATCCTCGTGCAAGACTAGCTGTAATATAATGCTAGTTGCATACAGAGCTGGACCACAGCTATAATATTGTATTTAACAACTATGATGCCCTATCCTAAGACTTCTACCAGCAGCATGTGCTTACATTTGGGCATAGCAACATCACTGACAAGACACAGCATTTACTATAATACTGGCACTGCAGGGTCATTCTGCATTTCTGCTGGGCATGTTAGAAAATTTCCTTGGAAAATTAGTTCTTAGAAGCTACTCATCTAGAAGAAGGCCTGTGTATGATTTAGACAAAGCCTCTTTGTCTTGGCTGGCCTTGCAATAGAGACATAACTACAACAAACTGAAAGGCGAGAGATGCAAAATTATTAGGGTAGCTAGACCTTTTTAATAAAACACACAATCTGCAGGTAACTAAGGTTTAAAATGCAGGCCTAGATAATGTAAAATCTTTTTAAAAATCACATTATATTAAAAACAGTAAAGGCCAATATACAATGCCTGTGTTTAAGGAAGAAGGGAATCTTAAAAAAAAAAAATCATGAAGTATTCATCCCATCAGCAAAAAAACACTGGATTACTCCAGCAAATTATTGTTCATGTAGAGTGTTTGCCTGTCTGCTTTATTCCTCTGCCTTTACTTTGTGCATTTGTTTCTGTCTGGCTGATGAGCTGAAATGGCAAAAAAACACAATCCACTTCTGTGCAAGGAAATGAATGGGAATGGTGCTTCAAGTAATCAAAATAATGGTTTCTTGCCACCTGCCCTAGCTTTTACCTCCTACAAGGCTGTGCTAAAAATAGCCACAAGCTACTGGTTTCTTGCCAGCAAGGACATAATATTTAACTTTGGGCAGGAATTTAGCAACTGCCAAAAAAGAGAGAGCGAGAGAGAGGAGGCACTGTAAATTATTCCATTCAGCATCCAGCTGCAATTTACCACAAGTCAAATGGAAAGGGTAAAACAAATGGCTGCATAGTAAAAGCCAGTGCTTATATGACATGGTTGTGTGGGATGCTTTTCCTAATCAGGAAGCTGCTTAGGGATTCTATTAACGAGATTGGTAAGGAAGGAAAGAGACCTTGTCCTTCATTTCCAGATTCCCACAGAAGGTTTATTAGATTCATTCTAGAGCTCAGTTCATGACTGAACAACACACATCTCTGATGCCCTGGTATGAACTAAGAACTTGCCATGGAATGTGCACTCAGAATCTTCTGCAACATCCAAAAAGAGAGAGAATATTCTGCAACATTCAAAGGCTCCACAAAAGATGGATTATTTTGGGAGGGGGTTTCCTGAGGTATAACATTTGAACTTCACTGCTCTCTGTAACATCTCACAGGTATCAACGATGAATTTATCTATAATATCGTTTCAGTTTAATTATCCTGCTGCTGAAACAATTGCCTCATGCTGAAATTACCTTCAGTGAATACTGTCTGCTGCACTATTGGATGATGACTAGCTTTTCCACTGAGCTTTTGTTCCTACTCATGTTTAAACCTAGTCAAATTCATGGATCTTGTTTAAAATGAACCCCAAACAGACATCACTGAAATGCCGTCTTTCCCTGGTGTGGTCTCTGCAGCTCTGTCCTAAGTATGCTTACTCAGAAATAAGTTTCTTATCGAATTTACTTAAGTGTGGATAGGCTTGTATCTTCAGTTTCTCTTTTTATTGCTATGGCAAGAGGAAGCTAACTGTACACAACTCTGGAGACCAAAAAAAAACACTTAAAAGTTACTAAAGAAATAAATACCTATCTTCTACTGTCCCTAACTGCCTCCTCCCCACTTTTTAAAAAATACAAATAACTAATGAAATGGTTACTAAATTGAATGAATCAATTTCAAAGCACCTTCTTCTGTTGCAACCTTCCTCTATTGCAAATACTCCATGTTACTTCCCACCAGGGAGGTTGTGTCTTGTTTCCATTGAAATTAATGGTGGGCAAGAAATAGCCACATCGTTTGTGGTCAGTGATAAGACTCTGCTACGGTTTTCTCTAGAACACAGGCCTTTGCCCATTTTGCTTTCTCGCCACCCCTCAAAACGTTGGGGAGTGTTTTAATGAAAATATTGCTTAAATATATTTATATATATCTATATACAGGTGTGTCTGCTAATGGTATTTACAAAAGAACAGACCTAAAAGAGAAAGTGAGCTACAAATTGCCATTCTCACTTTTCCGACTTATTATCCACAAAAGTGGAGTGGGTGTGCCAAAGTGTGGCCATGCCGCTTTAGAAAGAGGCAATATCCCACAGACTGGCTTTAATCCTGTTACACAGACAAGCCAGTGGAAATCAAGTCGTTTCCCCTTGACTGAAAGGCAGTAGCTAGTCAAAGAAGATCGCTAAATTACTTTAAATTAAAAAAAAGCAGTTCTAACAAGTTCATAAATTTCTTTAGGACATGCAGATTAGTATCAACAGACTCATACACACACAAAAAAACCACATCCAAACCAAACATTGCTGAAACATGTACCTTTAAGGTAGCCACATACTTTGTTTTGTCCCTGAGTCCGTGCTGCAAATTTTCCATATACAAATTTTAAAGATTTCAGCCTATCCTTTTAAGGTTGTCGTTTCAACACTCTCCCAACCATTCATTCAGAACATTGCACAGCTAACCACAATTTACAATGGCTGAATTTTAAAAAATGTTTACATCTCTGTGTTGTAACATATATACAGATGTGCATACACACATATACACACAGAGAAAAAGTATTGTTTTTAAGCACCAACTTAACATAGGAGGCTCCTGTATTGGTGCTCATGAACACCGTTGGTTCAGACTGAACATCCAATAGAATTACTTGGATGGGAACATGTGATGACTTTCCTGTATTAGTAGCAGTAGCAAAACAACAGAGGCATTTTACAAATCATGCTTGAAATTTACAAAGTTGATGAGAGGCATACAAAGGATTGATAATACTTTGTCATTGTATGTTTGGAATTTGTTCTGCCAAACAGGGAGGTTTTGTGTTTACCTTAAAGAGAGGGAAATCCTGTGATATTTCCATTCTTAGCACAAGACTATAAGGGGGAAAAGAGGGCTTTTATCCTGAATCTACGAGGAGGAAACTGAGACACAAGGCCACAGTTTGAATTTGTATTTTTGGAATTCAACCACTACATACATTCCCAAAAGTTCAAGAATCCAGTTTAATTTTTTGCACTATTGGGAGTCTCCCCCCCAAAAAACACAATTAACTGGTGTTGGATTACGCTGTAGGTGAGAGAGGATTAGAAAAGGGAAAGTGTGAGTGATTTATTTAGATTTCTGTTATGAAAGCAGTAGATGTGAAAATAATGATGCCATATATCCAAATTGTTAGCTTTTCTGGGAAGCTTTTCTGCCTTGTAGCACTTTGGCTTCACCTGCATCATATAATAGAAGTACTGCTTTCTAGACCAGACCAAAAATCCCTCAGTCGAGGACAGTGATTCCTGCTGTAGTGCTGGTGAGCACCACGATGCCCACTGATGTGTTTCCTAACAGCCACTTCCTCCTTCCCCAAAGCAAAGAACCTCTTCTTGCTTTCTTCCATCTCCCTGGAGCAGGAGGTACCGCAGGACTACCTTTGTGTCTACAGGGAGCACTCGTTTGGAAACAGCTGCTTCTATCATGGGATAATGCTTAATTTGGTACCTCTTAACGTCTTGTGGTTGGCTCAAGCCCCTCCACCCAGCAGCCATTTAGTGACTGGCCAGGCCATGCCACATGGCAGCCATTTTGTGGTGGTGTCCTCTACATGCTTTCAAAAGTACCCACAAGGTTGGGGACTCTGGGTCTAGGTCAACACTTTAACAATGGCAAGGCAGATCTCTCAGGAAGATCACAAGATGGTGTGATAAGACCTATTATCCCACCTCAGACATTTAGCTACTAGCGTTACATGATCTCTGTGTATCGCAGGCCCTTTCTACACATATTAAACACAGGTCTATGGTTTTTTTAATGGTCTGAAGTGAGGTGGATTTTGTGAATTAAGCTGTTGTGGCATGTCTGTTTACCTGCTGGTGATCTCCTGCTAGACTTCACTTCAGACGGTGAAGGAAATTTAGGGGCCTTCAGCACTCATGGCGAAGCAAACACTCACACTATTACATGGGGAGCCTTTTGGAAGGTCAAATGCTACCACACAGGAATTTTTATGGTGGAAAGATATGCCAAACTTTGCTAGGTAATGTCTCCTTTCTCAGCATTTCTTGTCATGGGTTGGGAAGACACTTTAACAAACCAAGAAAATCTCCACATTGATTCAGAGATGATAAGCTACCTTAGAACTGTCCCATGCCCCTTCCACTCACCAGCTCTTGAGTCTCACCAGTTTGAATCAGCTCTTAGTTATCATGCAGCTTACTGAAGCATGTTTAAGAGTGTAATAAAAGACACAGCGCTTATTTTAGTAGGTTTAAAAGAGGAAGCCCCACAGAATATCATTTCAGTTGGAGTGAAATGTCACACTAATTTCTGTTTATTCCAGAGTATATCACTAGGGGTGCCTAATACTGTGCTGCTAAGTTCACTTAGAAATCATTCCAGGGGGTAATAACGGAGTTAAAAGGAAGTCAAGTGGCATTTTTAAATAAAGAATATTTATTCCAGCATGAGTGAGACAGAGCTCACTTTGTTAGATGCATGAAAAGCGCATCAATAGCAGACATTTCTCTACTTAAAGTTGAAAGCATCAGAGAAATGGGAGTGGGGAGATGGATGCTCTTTGTAACATCTTCCCCTTTTCCAGCTTTCTGTCACTTTCAACTATAAATTATTCTTTAAAGTGCTGCTGGACTGCTATTTAATTTTAAAAGAAACCAACACTTGCCTTAATAGAATTTATTCTTCGGGGCTTTTGTTTAAGAGATGAAATGTTAGAAAATCTTAGGAAGAAGAAAACAGAGACATTTGTAAAGAAGTGACCTCATTTAGTCAGTGCCTTTGGAAACATGGAATGTATTCTGCAGGACATGGCTCAAAGAAAGAGGGGTATGGGAAGGAGAAAGACCTCACTCAGCTGGCTACAGCCCATCCATCCTCTAACTCTGTTGCCAGAAGATACTCATTCCCATTCAGATGTTCAGGTCCCCCTCCTTTCTGCCTCACAAAGTTCATTTACAAGTTAATGGAGAGCTAAAACATCACACTTAATTTGTAAATTTAAATGAGAATCAGGGTGAGCATATTTTAAAAGGTTGTCTCTCCCTTTAACTGTGTTGTGATGTATCTTCTTCCAAAATCCCAGTGTTGCAGTTTGAAGGGAGAGAAGCCTCATCGTAATGAAAAGTTCCCTTCCCTTAGTATGTAACAAATCACATGAGAAATCACTGATATCTCTTTCTTTCCATTCATGGAATTTCTGGGATTTAAAACCGGAGAAACAAGATTAAGAAATGGCTGAAGTCAAAATGCAAGCCTTTTCATCAGACTTGGAATATTAACATTTACAGGCTGATCAAACGATTAAATCCATCACACTCAAAATTCAGTTTCTAGTATTTTTGAATGGCCAGATTGTCACACAAAAATATAAACATTTGAATGAGAACTTTCCCCTTTAATTTGTTTCAGCTCTTCTAATATTAATTTCATGAGCTCTTCTAGTGAAACCAAAAGGCAAAAGGATATTTTAAAAATTTCACCAAAGAGAAAGGTTAATCTCCTGTCTTAATCCAGTGCAAATAAAACCAGTGCATTCGCAGTGATTCAAAGTAATTCCTGCCATCTGCACTGCTTTTCCTGGTAAGCCACAAGTAAGTAAGAAATGCAATCAGTAAATGCAATCATGCCGGTTGCAGTTTGAGGTCAAGTTGCCCTTGAACCAAGATTAAATCAATTGCATTTGTCAATCACATCTTCTGGATCTCATATGTCAGCACACAGCTTACTAGGAAAGTGGTTGGGTTAGCACATATTTGAGTGCTAGTCTGGTATTATCTCCAAGAAACAAAGAACCAGGATTCTGACATGCCTTTCTCGGCCGCAGCTCCTGTTGGTAACATGGAAGTGGTGCCAAATTTGAGATACAGGACGCCAACAACTGAGGTTTTGTCCCATGTTGCAGATGCCTTCCTGCAGGCTCTAACAGTAACTGTGTAGTACTGGTGCCTTTTTGACAGCTGTTACAGGCACAAAGACAAGTACATTGATCCCATCTACACAGAGGGTCCCCCCCCACATCCATTTCATTAGAATGAGGAGGCAATCATCATCAGTCACTCAGCTGCTGTCCCCATAAACAGAAGACTCAAGCTTGGGACTGGAAATGTTTTTACAGAGAGGTATGGAGGGAACAAATAGGCATGAATATGGGAACAGTGAGAGAAGGGAAGACAATAAAACTTTAAAATGAGGGCTGGTCTCTGTTTACCCTGTCCACCTGCACATGAGTCCTCCAAACAAACAGCCTGAGGCTTCCTGATTTAACTTTGGATCAGCTGTTGGAGAATTGCTTTTTTCCTTTAATGACAGCACGATAGGCAGCTTTAGCAGCAGGGTATCTCCATGGCCAGCAAAGCAGTCACTTTTGACTTCCCGCTTGCCATGGAGCTGTGAAAGGCACAGAACCCAACAAGCTGAGGCCTGTCGCTTGTTCTGGTGGGAATACCCTGTTCAGTTGCACCAGGAAGGATGCACCGCTGTCTGCTTTAAGAATGGCCGAGATCCAAAGAACCACAAAGGGGACCTCAAGCTTGTGAGTTGGATCCAACCAACTTTTCCATTGATGAACAAGGGAGGAGAGGGTCTCTGCTGACCACCAAAAAGGCTATACTGGGCATCATGGGACTTGCATGGATAAAAAACATATGAGATGTGGGACTCTATAAGGAATGGAATTAGATGAGACTGAATGAAAAAAGTGGCTGGATCCAACCTTGTGTTTCTGACAGCAGTGCTCCTCTCATCCATGCCAAATGGCAAACTACTCTTGAAACCGGCGTGCGTGAGAGTGGAGGTAGGAGAACAAGTGTGTGTGTTTCAAAAGCATATTGTGACACACCATAAAGATCTGCCACTCAAAGTAACAATCCCACTAGGAATTTCCAAGCCTTACCTAAAGTAGCTCTTTGGATCCAGCCGTTGGAGGGGAAACACTGGTTCCAATAAGTATTTTATTTTAGAAAACTATCCCAAATTGAGAAAGGTAGGAAGTTAAATGCAGAAGATCAAAACAGACAATTACTTAGAGCAGAGAAATATTTATCACAATGCTATCTACTCCTATAATTTGGAGAGCCGCTACACCACCTGTATGGTAGCAGGCTTTTTTTTTTTAATACGCCAACTCACCTCTTCAGGCTTGGTAAATAAATATGGTCAAACAAAGGTATTTCCTTCACATTTTAAAAAAAAGGTTTTCCTTTTTACCACTCCCAAACCGAGCTTCAAGAAGGAATTTGCAGGCTTAGTCCAAAAATAAGTTTAGTTTAACGTTATCATTAAAAATTACAATCCCCAGTATAAATCAAATCATTTTGAGGTTTCCTAGCAAAGGTTAGCATGAGGGGAATTAAGTCCTATAGAAAATAGTGGAAACTCAGATCTCATCCATATTGGGCAACTGCTCAAGGATCAATAGTTGTCGAATGTGAACATTCTGGTTACCTTGACCGGAGAAGGTAAGCACAATGAACAATTAAAGAACTTAGGAGAAAAACAATTTGCTGTACCTTTCTTATTTCTCTACATGATTTCCCGATGGAATTGTTTTTATTTATTTTTTGTTTTGGATTTGGATTTGTATCCCACCCTCCCCTTGACGGGTAATATTTAGGCAATAACTTTGCCCAGCAGAATTGCTATGAAACCAAGTGACTCCTGAAACTATCTTACCTGGGGAAATACCTTCAAGGTCACAAAGGAAACATTCTCTGCCTTAAAAGGTTCTTTTCAAAGGTTCCAGAGCCTTAAAGGTTCTTTTCGGAATGCAGGCACACATTCTGTTCTGGGAACATTCTCTAACATCTAGACCTCCACATCACCGGCTTACACTTTTGCAACAGCTTCAACTCCCTCCTTCCTTCAGTTCTACTACCTGCCTTCTACCCTTTTCTCAAGCACTCCAGCCTCCCTCACCATCTTTCAGTTTCACATCCATCACTACTATCCCCAACATACTTTATCACCTTCATAAATATGTGTAAGCCTTTTTCTCTGCCGAGGTTTTTGACATTAGCACAAATGCCAAATAACATGAAGAATTCCAATGATGGTGAGATGTCAAGAGTTATGTTTTACTACTGAATTTAGTGTTAGGGCATGAACCAGCCAAAATTAAAATCTCATTGAATCCAGTGGGAGAAACTTATTCACATGTTTAATAGTTTCCTATTGAAAGTTACTGCAGCTGGCTTGGCCAGATCAGGCCTTGAGTGATCTGAGAGACGATCCTCCCCAGCAAGCCCCCTCGGTCTTCAAAACAAGGGACTCCATTTTTTAAAACTTCTGTTTTTGAAATTTATATGAAAATATGAGAATGTCTGGTTTTAATTTTATTTTCCTCTTTTCTTCTTCTTTACTTGTTTTACTTTTCTGTTTACCAATGTCCTTGATAATTTCACTAGTATTTCCCCCACAGTCTTTTAAAAAGTATCAGAGATTCCAATTGTGTTTATTCCATCAACATGGGATAAAACACTAGTTATTGTTTCTGCAAGAGGGTGGATCCAATGAATGATACTGCAAGGAAATCTATGATGACCCTGCAGTTAATCAGATTGAAGAGCCCATTGCATGCATTTTGGAAAGGTCACGTGTGATTAAGGACTGCGCTAAAACAAGCGTAACCTTCCCATAACTGTGAACCCCCAAGGAACCCATTAAACTACTGCTGATAATTGCAGCTACTCAAAATGGAGCTTCAAAGGTTCTCTTGTACATCACATGACACTTTGGAACAGAAAACTCAGTATAATCCCACTTCCATTGAAGTCCATGGCAAAACCCACAGTTTTCCATGGAGCTGTCTTGCATCCCTGTAAAATTAAGGATGTGCCAAAATGTTTCATACCTAGCAAGCACACCATCTTAGAGGAATGAATATACCATTCATACCGTACAATTCATATTTTTAGGGGTGAAAGTCAGTCACCAGATAAACTTTTGTTACTTATTCAATTGGGGCCTATTGGTCTAAGTTATAGTTTTGTGTTCCAGTTTGCACAAGAACCTGGTATCTCCATTTGTGACATCACAGTCTGTTTTCACTGTGAAGAGTGTGATGTCATAAAGAAAGGCACTGATGTCACAGGCTCCCTGGTGCGACAACAAGGGACAAAAGAAAATGACAGGGCACATTGGCCCTCCTATAAATCATTGTTTCTTCGTTTAGTTAAAAAATGAAACGTGATATATTCATTGGAAGCACCAAATTAGTCTAACACTGGTAGCCACTATAAGAGCCAGTGTATGGATTCATGCTACCTAGGAACCATGGAAAATATCCACCCAGAGAGAATTTTTCCCTTTTGGTAATCAACATATGCATACATTTCTTCAACACATTTTTTTTAAACATAGCATGGGGTTTCAAAATAGAAATGAAGCCTTGTTACTTAGTGGGTCATACTGGATTTCTTGCACTTTCAGCTCCAGATCCAAATCCACATTCATGGAAGTATGGAGGAGAATGAGGGAGAATAAAACTGCAAAAGGGAAGGAAGTCATAGATCAGAAAATGTATTTTCATTGAAAATGGGGATAAAGCCCAAGAAAAGCCCAGGAAAGAATTATCACTGAATGGTGCCATTTCAGGAGAATGTAGGAGGTTCTCTCGCAGGAGGACAGGTTTATTTCAGAAAATGGACAACCCTCTTGGCTGAAGAAAGCATTGTGAAAAAACTGGCAAAGCTGAGAGTTAAAAGGATAATGCCCCACGGTGTAGACTTCCTGAAGTAGCTTAGTAGTTGTACTGGCGCTGGCATGGTTGGTAGACAAAGCTGCCTTGGTGTTTGGCCCGACGTGGGCGGCACTCTCTGGTGCGGTTCTGCCGCTGCATGACTTTCTTACTGAGCTTGTGCTTCTCCACCAGCTGCTTTGCCCGCTGAATCCGACGCACTTGGTTGACTTTCTCCAAGATCGCAGCCTTGGTGGCAAGAGAGTTGGAGTGGTGGGGAGCATGGCGTTGTAAATGGCGTTCAGGTACCTCGCTGCACAAAGAGAGTCACATGATATTCAGGGTCATTTAAGGACAAGACACAAGGAGAGGACAAAAGATTATTTGTGCTCTCTGGGTAATAAAGGCCTACTTCACACGAATCTTTTAATGCATTCTATCTGTATTATTATTTACTTATCACATGGCAGAGTTACACACAGGAAGCATATAATATAAAATACGTAACCATGTTGATACAACAGGTATGCAGAACGATTGGTGCAGTCCCCCTAAATACTAATATTTAAATTTTTAATCCACTCAATCACAGCTGGGGAGAGTTCTAAAAGCTCTGTCACATCACCCTGGAAAGCAAAATGCTCACATTCCTGTGACAGGAAAATAGTTTGGCGGGGAAGCATGAATCATTGTCTGCTCCAACACACCTTCAACGCAATGAATGATACGGCTGCATGCACAGAATATTCATGCAATTTCTTTCTTTTTTGAGGAGAAAGGCATAAATTGCTCATGTGTACTTCTTTAATTTATTTACAACATATCCCCATAACAAATACATCACCATTACAGCAATAAAAGTTAAACAACACAATCCACTGTTGCTTGCTATGAAAAGGAAACCTATAACCCCTTTGTATATCTTCAGCAAAAAACCCACTAAGGTAGGGTTGCCACCACTGAGTAAGGAAAGTCCTGCACAGTTGGGGGTGAAGCCTGGGTATAGCAGGGATTGGGGAGGAGAGGAACCTCAGTGGGGTGCAATTTCACAGTCCACCCTTGAAAGCAGCCATTTTCTCCAGGGCAACTGATCTCTGTGGCATGGAGATCAGTTATTCCAGGAGAGCTCCTGACTGACCTGGAAACTGGAAACCCCAGATAAATTGGTCTTATAACACCTTATGCTTCTGAAAAGCCATTGGTGAAGGCACCCTCCTCATCTCTTCGGGACAGCCATTCCACAGGGTTAAGGCTATGAACGAGCAGGCCTGAGATCAGGACAAGGATGCCTTCAGATATGACTATGTCATTGTAGGCATGGTGGGAACATAGGCGTGTTCATGCTTCCCCGTCTTTCTTTCAAGCGGTAAGTGTATAAACTGAGATATGGAATATCAGAAAGGCTTCTGTTTGTACCTGATATCCCAAAGAAGAGCATCTTCAGCCATTTTCTGGCTGCTTCTGTTTGATATTTATATATTAAAAGAAAAACGTAACATTCAAGGTATGGTTATGAGCAGAGGTCATTTGGGGGGGATCACGGGGGATCGTAGTTCCCCCGGGTGAGGTACGAGGGGCGGGGCACATGATGAAGCCCCGCCCCCTGCTTCCGGCCGCCCCGCTTCCGGCCCTCATTCAGCCAGGAGGAGGCAGGAGAAGAGGGAGGGTAAGTTGCTTCCCCCCTGCCTCTCCCCACCCCTGCCTGCCTGTGGCCAGGGAGGGCCTTCGCAGGGCTTCCTTGCACTCCCGCCAGCCTTGCAGGTCCACCGCCGGGCCCCTCATGGGGGGGGTGGAGCTGCAAGGCTGGCGGCAGCTGGGACCATTGGGGGCGGGGTGTGTGGCCTTATGACACACGTCCGGTGATGTCAGGGGGTGTAGCCTTATGACACACTTCCGGTGATGTCAGGGGGTGTGGCATATGCTAATGAGTTCCCCTAGCTCTTTTTCTACGAAACAACCCCTGGTTATGAGACTCACAACATTACCTTTCTGAGGGCCACGACGTATGTTATGAAAGCCCTGTGTAGGACCTCCTCCTGAGTAGAAGTAAACTTACCCTTCATGGATGGGCTCCTCAGGACTCTCACTCTCCACAACAATGCTGCTGGTGGTGACGTACACAGACATACTGGGATGTTCAATCAGGAGGTCCTCCATCGGGTTGCTCTCCACGCTGACAGGATCGGGACCTTCTGCAGTAAAACAGGGGGGAGGGGTAACAAACCAACTCTCGTCCATCAAGCAGGGGTCAGGCTGAGAGGGCATGGACCTGCTGACACAGTCATTGAGAGAGGGGGGCGAAGGCGTGGTAGGTGGAGGGGACCCACGGCGGCAATGAGAAGTGCAAACAGAGTCCTTCTCACCCACCCGCCGCTCTTTGCTAGAGGCTGAAGCATAACTATCTAATGAGAGACAACAAGAGTCCCCGCCCACACGGAATGGGAGCAGCCCGAACAAAACAAAAGCAAAGAAAATTAAAAACAAAAAGGAAACGCCACAGTTCAGAGCCATGCAAAGGGTGTGCAAGGCAATGCAGGGTGCAGGAAAGATTAAAGAAAAGTGGCACACACATTCGGTATACAATGGATGGGGAGGAGGGGGTGAGGGAGGGAGAAGAGAAAGGGGGCATTATTAGTATAAACGACACCCCAAAAGGCATTATTATACCTCATCCCAAAACCTTCCCTGAACAGGCAGGGATGGCCCAAGATGGTTTGCCACCCAAAGCAGCTACGTCTTGCAATAGCCAAGGGGTGAACCTCAGGATTGTGTGCAAGTGCCATTGCTCACAACGTGAGCTTTGCTCCCCAGGGTCCTTTGCAACACCGTCAGGCTTCCTGGGCTGCCGCTCTAAGGCTGCATGCGGTTTCATTGGTGCACCTAAAAAGCCACTGCCCTAAGTGACTGCTTAGGTTGTTTGCCCACATAGCCCAGCTGTGTGAAGTGTGATCCACCATGCCAAAAAGGGGGGGGGGGACCCAACCCAGATGCAAAGCAAGGCAGCTCTCCCAAGTGGGTAATCCAAGCACCAAAGGACCACGGAGTCACAAGAGCATCTGCAGGTAACAGCAAGGCTAACTCTCCCAGAAGGTGGAAGGAGGGAGAAACCAACTATTTCACAATGGCATGTGCTAAATGATCTGAATGTAGGCAAATCTAACATAGCACTGACTAAAACAGAGCTTTCCAGAGGAGGGAAATAAAAACTAGCAGAAGAAAAATGGGTGGAGAAAAAGGAAAGGAGCAAAATACCCCCCCTCCGATTGGTTCCAACTGCTGAGGTAGTACCAAAGGAAACTGTCACCAGTGGGAAGCTCCTATGCCCCCCTCCAAACTGACCTAAACCCCCCAGTACTGGACACAGGAGAACAGAAACACTCCACTTGACCATTTCAGGCTGCAACCCTACATGCCCCCAAGTCTCTCTGAAATGAATGCATATTATTATCAAATACTAATATGCATACTGGCCAGAGGAATAAGCAAAATTATTCTTAAGGACAGGGGTTTTCTACAACTGGACAGGTATAGAAAACCTAAAAAGTTCTTGAGTCATGTAGATTTTTAAAAACTATTATTATTAGCCACATAAGAAGAGCTAAAATATTTCCCCTACTGATCCAATTAGCAAAAAAGGTCA
>NW_015167530.1:729470-794276 GCF_001447785.1 Gekko japonicus | reverse complement strand
CTCTTAACATCGATATCTCTGGGATCGTTCCTTCCCATCCCGTATGGCTTTAATGTTCAATTGGTCATTATAGAAAATAACGAAGAGTCTGACTTTTGGAAAGATGGAGCAGCAGGGGGAGGGGCAGATACAGTGTTCCAGGTGGCTGAAATCAGGATTAATTCAGTTTATCATAATAGACAAGGGTGCGAGTAAGATGATGCATCTTAATCACCCTCTCTCTAACCACCACCACCACCACTACTCTGGGTCCTAGAAAGGACTAGGTAAAAACAGCTGATCTCTGGAAGAAGAAATATAGCATAAAAATGGTCATTGCAACTGCTGACACGAAGACACTCCTATTTGAAGAAGTGGAGCAGGTTTCTTTGTTGTCACTCCTAATACAAGATCCTTTGGGGAAGCAGAACAGGGTGATCTCCCAAACGTGGCTCCCTTAGTGCGAGCCATATCCATAGTGCACCTCTGCTAGCTGTGCCAGGCAAACAGGTATAACTGGTGTTATGATGCAAATGTTTAGTGTAAACCAGCAACTGGCATCCCTTCAAAAGAATGCAGTACCTGCTAAGTACGTTCATCTGGATGAAGTACTGACTTCTAGTTTAGGGACATCAAAAGTAGTCTTTATTTCAGCTTTTCTCAATCTGCAGTTGAGGGACGCTGGGAGATCTAGGAGGGATATCTCATTCCCATCCAGCTAATGTCAAAACAAAGCCTGCTCATTAGGGGTGTGTGGCCTAACATGCAAAGGAGTTCCTGCTACAAAAAAAGCCCTGTGTTTTGACAACAAACAAGGTAAACAGAATAACAAGCAAAAGGTGGGTGTGGCTGGATAACCACACTTCTGGTAACATGGGGGTGCGTCCTAATGTGCTAATGAGCTGTGCTGGCAGGGGTGTGGCCTAATATGCTAATGAGTTTCTGGTGTTGGGTGTGGCCTATTATGCTAATAAGTTCCTGCTGGGCTTTTTCTACAAAAAGAGCCCTGGTCTACTCGATGTCCATAGACAATAATAGCCAATTGCAGTTTTCAGCTGAATAACAGCAGTTCAAAATTTTGTGTGATGCTGGTCATTGTGTTTCTCTGAGCAACTCTGAATCTTTTTTTATGCCCCTTCCCACACCTGTTCAGCCAGCCTTTGGTCTGAAGTTATTAACCAACAAGGTAGTTTCTGATTATCCCCAGCAAAAAAAAAAAAAAAAAATCCCTTCCCATCAAGGTATGATATTCATTATATCTTAGGTAATTTGGGGTCGTGGCCCTAGAGAACTTACTGCCTCTGAGATCTGACCATGTTGTATGAATAATACAATCGTTTCCGTTAAACTTGCTTTTAGCGAGTAGCTAATGTGTCAGGAGCTGCAGTGGCTCAAGTAGTTAAGACGCTGAACTGCAGGCTGGAAGGTCGGTAGTTCAGCAGTTCGAGACCCGAGTGCCGCATGACGGAGTGAGCTCCCGTCTTTGGCCCTAGCTCCTGCCAACCTAGCAGTTTGAAAGCAAGAAATTGCAAGTAGATAAATAGGTACTGCTTCGGTGGGAAGGTAACAGCGTTCCGTGCGCCTTGGTGTTTAGTCATGCCAGCCACATGACCACGGAAACGTCTTCGGACAGCTCTGGCTCTTCAGCTTTGAAACGGAGATGAGCACCGCAACCCTAGAGTCGGACTCGACTGGCTTTCGAGCAAGGGAACCTTTACCTTTAATGTGGCTGGTACTGAGGGGACGGAGCCTTCCATAAGGTATGCACGGCCTGCCATGTACTTTGAAAGTGGGCTGTCTGGTGCACGGTTGATGACCGTGGGGGATTCAAGGGGGGCTTGGTGGTCTGTAAAAATGGGAGCTCCTAGGTTGCTAAAGTTTGAGAACTGGTGATTAGAACACACTAGGACTGATTACCACTTTGACCAAAGCTCATATTGCTTCATGAGGGATATAAAAATTGTGACTTCCCTATTCACCATAAATTACCTGCTCTCCCTCAGTCCATAGAGGAGAAGAGGAGGGACCATGGCTCTAACTGCCTTCTACTGTCCAGTGCAGCAGCAGGAGAAATCATCCTGGGAAAAATAACACTGCAGGTCACTTCTAGTCACATAACTGTAAATGATGTCACACGTTGCAGCTAGAGAGTCGCGGTGATGCATGACATGACATCACTTTTGGTTATACGAGAGGAAGTGACGCTGCTGTTCCACGTGGCATTGCACAATGCCACATGCCACCTAGCCCCACTCCCAAAAGTTCCTGGGGTTGCCAGCTGAGGGCTGGCAATCCTAGTAGTAGGGTGTCTGCTTGGCACGCAGAACGTCTCAGGCGTAATTCCTGGCATTTCCGGTTAAAACGTTCAGGTAGGAGGTGATATGAAAGACTTCTTCCTGAGAGCCTGGAGAGCTGCCACCAGTCTGAACAAACAGTACTGACTGTGACGGACCAAGGATTTGATTTAATGTAAGGCAGCTTCATGGATTCATTCATGTCAGAAGTCTGGCATATTCAGAAAACTTGGTAGATGCTGTCTTTTCAGCTGCCCTCTAGGGACAGTATTGTCATGTGGCAGCTAGGCAAAGAAAAAATGGCCAAGACTGGATGATATAAATGGGACTTTGTCCCAACTTGCTTTAAAACTAGACAGTCTTTAGGGGTACATGGAATATGTTCTGCAGCTCTGTATTATTTTTCACTAGTTTACAAGAACAAATCCAGCACTGAGCAATTCAGTGTCATGAAGGTCTGTAAAGTTCCTGGGTGTACCTCTACATTCCTGGGCACACCTGTAACTTGTAAGGTAGACGAGCTCCATTTGGGTGCATGTAGGTTATGGAGAAGGGCCCACAGCTCAGTGACAGAGCGCTTGCCTGATGCAGGGCTGGCCGGAGGGTTTTTGGCATCCTGGGCCACTGACTTTGCCCTCCCCTGTGCCACAGGAAAGCTGGCCCCACTAAAGCCACCCTTACCTTCTGAAGCTGAGGCTTGCCATGGAACCCCTGCCACGAATCCTGGCCTCAGTAACAGGGGAAGGCCTTGCAAACTGTCTGGGTGCATGAGTGTCGCATGCCAGTGCCTGGGGGCTGCCACTTGCCACAGTGCCATCCCTCCTAATCCCAACCCAGACCAGGTGACAGGGAAGGCCCTGCCTGCCACTTAGGTGTCACACTGTAATGCCACCCATCGTGGCTGGTCTTCTGATGCTGTGGGAGGGCTGCCTGGGTGCCCCTCCAGCTCTGGGGCAGACTGGTGCTCTGGTCAATTGTCTAGGTACATCTACTGGACAGGCTGGCTCACATAAGTGCACAAGTTCTTTCTCTTTTTTTTCACTCCCTGGCATCTCTAGTAAAAACATCTCAGACAGCAGTATTAGGAAAGACATGTTGCCATTTGGAGGAATATTAGACCAGTGTTCTGACTCAGTACAGTCAGATCCAAGCTGATGGAGAACAAGAAAGATTAATGGGTTCCCTAGTCCTTTCCAGACTACCATTTCCATGGGTGCAGGGGTTTCCGTCCACAGAGTGTGATTCCCCCATCTTCCCCCTCCTGTGACAGCCTGAAATAGCCCAAAGAAATCCTGTTCCCAAGTGAGTGTGTTGTTGCCTAATTTTGCCCCAAAACTTGAATGCTGCTGCCAATCAAAGTACCCTGAGGTAGAAGGATCAATGGTTGGACTTGGAATAAGGTGGTTTCATATGTCTCTGTTCTCCAGTAGTTACCACCTTCGTTTCTCATACGCATATAACTGCTTCTGGAGTGTGTCATCTAAATATATCTCTTAGGCCATGTATGTCCTTGTGGTGTTATCGCAGGAGTGGCAGAACATAATGTTCTAGTTCAAACAGGAACAGTGGATGATTTCACATGAGCACTGATCCCAAATGCCCTCAGTGCAATGACACTATGCTCAGTCTAGCTAAAAATGCAGAGAGATGGACCAAGCACAGCACACAAAAGAGACATCACCCATTAAACGATGTGCATCAAATGTTCACAAGACCTTTGAAATGGTGCAGGCAAGGATCTAGAATGTACGATCTATACATTTTGCTATAATGCCCGAGTTTTGAAATTCTTCAAAATGTATATTAACAGGGAGATAAACATATAGGCTTGGATCCTATGAACAAGTTCCATACACGCTGTCTCTGCCATGAAGCATGATTCCTCTTCTGCTAGTACTTCCATTTGCACAGGGCCCACTGAAAAATGCTGATCTCAAGCAAATGGAGGTTTCAGCAGAAGCGGAACCATACTCCATGGCAGAGACATCATCATCATCATCATCATCATTTGATTCATTGATCGCCCTATGCCAGCTTACACTGAGCTCTGGGTGATGTACAGAAAAGGCAAAATACCATAAAACAAAATACAAAGTTTAAAATCCAAATACAATTAATAAGAAGTAAAACCAGAGTAAAAGATCCCAGATGGTGATTTACAATTTTCTGTCCCCATTTGGGACTACCTGGCTATTTGGTGGGAGGGGAGATGGAAACTTAAACAAAATATATTATAGGGAGGAGAGGGAAAGGGAAAGGGTGCCAGCCAGTGCAACCCACCGTTCCTGCCCTCAACCAAAAGCCTGGTGGAACATCTCTGCCTTACAGGCCCTGCGGAATTGCACAAGGTCCCGCAGGGCCCTGGTGTCATTCGGCAAAGAGTTCCATCAGGTCGGGGCCAGGACTGAAAAGGCCCTGGCCCAGGACAGCCGGACATTCTTGGGGCCAGGGACCACCAGCAAGTTGTTAGCAGTGGAGTGCAAGGCTCTCCCGGGGACATAGCGGAGAAGGCGGTCCCGCAGGTACGTTGGTCCCAGACTGCTCAAGGCCTTAAAGGTCAATACCAAAACCTTGAACCTGACCTGGTACTCTACTGGAAGCCAGTGTAGCTGGCGCAGCACTGGTTGAATATGTGCCGTCCGTGACATTCCCGTCAGGACTCGCGCCGCCACATTCTGAACTAGATGAAGTTTCTGGATCAGTCTCAAGGGTAGGCCAGCTTAGAACGAGTTACAATAGTCTGGCCTGGAGGTAACCATCGCATGGATTACTACCAATGGAACTCATTCATGGGATCCATGCCATAGCCTGTATAGAGGGATCCAAAAGGTTTTTTTTAATGTATTGTTTTAGGTGCCAAGAAAGTCGAGTTGCCAAGTCTGGATTTTGCCGCAGCGGGGGACTCCCGGCTGGTGGCTGGAGCGTGCACGCCGCATCCATGTCACTCAGAAGTGACGCGACCACGCTGGGCACGCTGGGGGCGGGGCCACGACCATCTCAGGGAAAACCGTGACCCGGTGTGGTCACGTCACTTCCGGGTGACGTGCACGTCAGGGTGGGGTTCCCCCCGGGGCCCGATCCGCCAGCGGCGGGGAATGGACCTCTGGGGCGGGGGGACTTGGCAAGCCTACAAGGAAGAATCCCTTTTGAAGGGATACTCATATCATGCTTTTTTATTGGGGGTGGTCACAAGATCCCATAGTATTGGAAAGGATCATAAACTGTATTTCCTGAACTGGGAGAGCTGGGCATTTTCCTTAGGATAACATCAGCATTAATCTCCCATTTCCAGCAGTGTTCCCTCTAAGCTGCGCACATGAGCAGCTGTTCATCAACTAGGGTTGCCAAGTCTACTCACCAGTCGCAGTGGGCGAGCCTCGATGGGCTCTGGGAGCTTGCGGAGGGCGCGCCTGCGCGCTCCGGCAGCACGTCACAGGAAGTTACGTGCTACGTGCTCACGTTGGGGGCATGGCCCAGATCGTCGGGGGGAAAACCATATGGTTTCCCCCCCCCAATAATCTGGGCCACGCCCCCAACGTGAGCAACGTGGCTGCGTCACCTCCGGTGACGCAGCCTTGGGGGGCGGAGTTCCCCCGGGGCCCGATTCCGCCACGGCAGAAATCGGGCCTTCAAAGCGGGGGATTCCCCACCCCCCCACACATTTGGTAGCCCTATCATCAACACACGAGGCCCCGCTCGGCATCAGTCTGTAGCCAGGCAGTGTCTTGTACTGCCCACTGCCCATTTTAAGATTACAGCAGTTAGATTCTGCTCAAGATATGAACTGCTCCATTCAGTGGGAGGGGGAATTAGAGGGAACATTAAAAGATAGCTCTTATCAAAATCTAAATTTTAAATCCATCACAGTGATTGATTAAATCACTTAATGAATGCTTAGAACCTTAATAGTGCATGAAAAAAGAAAAACTAAACAGAGCCTACAGGAACCTCGTTAAAAGAAATGGGAGAAATACGAGAGTTTGTATGTTCCTAATCATATTTGCACCTGTTCATCTTGCTGTCCTTGCCTCTTCCCTTTCTCTCCTCCTCTTTCTGTGTTGTTTCCCCCAGTTAAAATTCTGATTGTATGGTCCTCAGAGCAGAGACCTATCTTTTTTGCTTATGTTATCCTTTAAAGGATGCTAAGGTGTACATTGGTGCTGCTAAATCAATCCAGAAATCTGCTATGCAAATAGAATTAATCTTAATGGAGTTCAGACAAGAAAGTTCTTGGGTGCAGCATACCAATTTCCCCCCACTGTTTTGATTTGTTGGTTTGAAAGTTCACAAGAGGAGGTTAAAGGGTCATGCTGACTGGCCTGGCCCATCTTTAAAAACACAGACAAGATTTCAAACAGCATATTTCCAAAGATTTATGTCAGACCCAAATTAGACCCTCCATGGTTGGTATCAGTCTCCTAGTCACTGGATATGGTGCTATTAATAGCTGCGCAGAAATGTTGTGCACGTTAGTGCTACATTGAATAACACTGAGTTCCCATACACTTGCATACAGAAGTGAACAGAGTTATTCATCATACAGAGGCCCATAGTTCTCATAAGGGATGCCATCTTCTGGGTGGAACCTGGGGATTTTCCTGGAATTACAGCTCATCTTTGACTACAGAGTTCAGTTCTTCTGGAGAAATCCATCCCTACAGATTCGAGCCTGCCACTTATCTTTGCCCACTTCAAATTCTAGTTCCCCTGAATAATCAGTTTTCATTTTTTAAAATGTCTCCAGTCCTTTTTCATTGTGGAGCACTGTGTTCATATTGCCAGGAAGGGAATGTGGAGGTGAAGCTGCAAAATGTCTGGACTGGGTGGGAATTCGCTGCTCACCCGATTGTTTCCATTCCAGTGCAGAAAGAGGTCCAAAACACATATGTTGACAAAGTTCTCCGGATTGTCGAATCATTTCGAAAAAGCTTCATCCAAACAGGGCCATCTATAACCTTATGATTACAAAAATAAATAAATAAAAATAATATATATATTGTTGGACAAGGGCAGTATACCTATGATATAATAAAATTCTAATTAATTCTAATAAATATGATTATACATAATATTGCGTGTCTTCTATTTTTTTGTAGAACATTGAATGAAGTGTCAATAATTTTAATACATGGAAGACTATCTATAAAAGTACACAATTACACAATTACAACAGGAAAAAATAATAACAGGAAAAAATATTACATCTTACAAGAGTAAATTGTACGACAAACTAAATATGCTAAAAAACTTAGGAACACTCACCCTCACCAGTCATATAGACACATGTTGCATTTACAAGTGGGCCATCTGGATAGAGAAACGTATTAGCCTTAACAGCCTGAACTTCATCAACATATGTGTTTTGGACCTCTTTCTGCATTTTGTACATGTTTTTGTCTTTATAATTGTATTACAGAATCCAATAGATGGTCTCCAGTGTTCCCTCTAAGCTGAGTTAGTGTGAGCTAGCTCACAGGTTTTTAGCCTCTGGCTCACACATTTTTGTCTTAGCTCAGGAAGAGTGGCTCTGGAACAAACTAATTTATGGAGTAGCCAAATTGCTCGCTCACAACTTTAATGCCAGTAGCTCACAAAGTAGAATTTTTGCTCACAAGACTCCACAGCTTAGAGGGAGCATTGATGGTCTCTATTGCATGTTTACAGCTTTTTCATTTTTTTTACTGCTGCAGCACACTGGGTTGACACTTTCATTGAGTTATCCGCAATGACCCCAAGATAGTCTTCCCTTACAGCAAGCTCCAACCCCATTAGCCTATACTTGAAGCTGGGATTTTTTTTGTCCCAATGTGCATCACTTTATACTTACCAACATTGAACTTCACTGGCAGTCTTTAAGCAGCGGCTGGACAAACACTTGTCAGGGATGCTCTGGGCTGATCCTGCACTGAGCAGGGGGTTGGACTAGGTGGCCTGTATGGCCCCTTCCAACTCTGTGATTCTGTGAAGTTCATTTTTCACGTTGTTGCCCACTCCCCCAGTTTGTGGAGGTCCTCTTGGAGCTCTTCACAGTCAGCCGTGGTTTTCACCATCCTGAATCATTTGGTGTCCTCTGCAAACTTGGCTACTGCACTACTCACCCCTAGTTCCAGATCACTGATGAATAAATTACATAGTACCGGCCCCAATACTGATTCTTCTGGGGACCCTCACTGAGAACTGTCCATTGATTCCTACTTTAACACAATGGTGTTACTCTGTCTGTAGCACTAGAAAAGAGCAAGAGTCCAGTAGCACCTTGAAGACTAACAAAATATGAGGCAGGGTGTGAGCTTTTGTGAGTCTATCTGAAGAAGATAGACCATGGTTCATAAAGTGTGGCTTGAACAAACCCAAGTAAATTTTGACATTTGAACATATAAATCAAACGAACCAGGATTTCAAAGTAGGGTCTATAGTCAGTTTGGTAACCACAGTTTGTACTAATTGTGATTTACTGCGCTGTCTGAATTCACAAACCACAGTTTGTTGAATAACACCCCTTTTTGTAGCCACCTGGCCACAAAAGATGGCCATATACGGAAGATGTCCTTCCTACTGGGAGGTGGGAGAGAGGCAAGAAGCAGCCAAGCTGGGATTTACACATAAAGCAGCATTTCTTACTTTACACCTGCAGGCCTAAATACATGTCAAAAAGTCCTTGAGCCCGCCACAAGGACTTTCAATCAGGCATGTGCTGTGAGTTTCTGCAGGGAATTTAATGCCAGGCATGCAGGACCCTATTTGGATCAGGACCATGATGCACGAGGAGAAGGTGCTTGTGTCTTCCCACATGCCACTTCCCTAACCTGGAAAAAACACACACCATGATATCCTATTTGCCCCACCCGGGGGGCTCTACATGTCTGGTGGTAGGGTTTCCAGGTGCTACCTGTGATCCAGCAGGGGGCTCCTGGCTCTGACCTGGGATCTTCTGCTGTGTATGCAATGACATCACTCGGAAGTGATGTCGTCGCATTGCCAACGTCGGGGGCGACACTAGTTTTCAGGCAAAACTGTATGGGTTTTTTTGCTTCAAAACCATAGAGTTCGCTCAAAAACGAGAGAGTCACCCTCAATGTTGGCAACGCAATGATGTAACTTCCAAATTATGTCATTGTGCCAGGGACGTTGCCCAGCAATGTCTCTGCTTGGGGGTGGGGCTTCCCATGCCAGCCAGCTGGCTGGTGGCAGATCTAAGCCCCCAAAATCAGGGGGGATACTCATATGCTTCCCCAACATCATGAACCAGGACAGTTTCGAGTCAGGAAAATGGCATGAGGGGAAGGCTTAAGCACCCTCTCCCTACAGGTGTAGCCTCAGTCCAAACCAGGCCACTGAGTACCTGTGAATTGAGTTCTAAGCATGGAACTTGCAAGGTCTGTGAAGGGATAGTCCTCATGTGGGACCTTGACACTGCCTGAGGGTTTTGTAATGTGACATGTAGTTAGGCCATCATACACTAACCAGAGTTTGTTGCACAAACCCTGATTTAAACAAAACACAATTTATGGTGATCTCTGAATGCAGCCATTAACATTTCATGGGGAGTCACCTAATCTCATAGATCCTCACCTCGGATGTAATGCTGAAGGTGTGAGCTCACAAGAGCCTTTTGACAGGCTTGTGCAATTCCAGTACCAGGAAAAGGGCAGCAATAATTAGATCTCTGACTGACAGGAGGTATGCAGAGCGTTGTGTTTTTTTAAAAAGCAAATACCATTGCTGCTTGCAGATTCTTAGCAGGATGCATAGTAGGAAAGATACTGAGATCAAAGTATCAGCAGAAAAGCTTGGAGCTGCTGGATGGTGTACAGGTTTAGAAAGAAGAAAAGGAGAGGAAAAGTGATGTTCTGGTGGCCAAAGCCGAATGTGTGTCCTGGACCCATGCAGGCTTAACTTTCCTCACATGTCCTGCCTCCCAACTGCTGGCCACCCTCCACGCCTTCTTGTGTTTCAAAACACTGCCAACAACATGACAGATTGAAATAGTGCAGTGTAGTAGTTAATAAGATGGAGACAATGATATCAGGGTGGTTAAGTGCCTAATAGATCTCTGAAGCTTGGCCTAATTTTTTTTCAGTTTTAAGGGTGAGAGTAAGAAGATACCTACTGTCCACTGGAACTGTTCCCCATCCTTGAGGCTCAACCCCACCCACCTCAGCCAATCCTTGATGTGCATGTACTGGGTGCAAGGACTGATCTGGACTTTTATGTCTACCCCAGTGGGGTAGATAGTAGCTCTCTGTTTCAGGTCAGGAAAATAGTAAAGAGTAGAAGGCTTTAGGCCTTGACCTGGAGAGCCGAGGCTAGCCCAGTTTTGTCAGATCTTGGAAGCTAAGCAGGATGGGTCCTGATTAGTACTTGGATGGGAGGCCACCAAGGGATTCCATAGTCACTATGCAGAGGAAAGCAATGGCAAACCACCCCTGAGTGGCTCTTGCCTGCAACTTGACAGCACTTTACACACAAAGAAGGCTTAAACTTCATTCACACTAAAACTTAATCAGAGAAAGGCAACTCACTGCATGCCCAAGGGTGCTCTGTTATTACTTCCCAAGGTTGATTCCTTACTCGGGGGGGGGGGTCTTGGTAACGTTCTAAGGAGCTCTGATAAACTGGATGAGACACTGAAAGAGACCAGGGACCTCCAGTGGCTTCTAAAATTGGCAGCCGTGGAGAGGTCCAATTCAGATTGTGGCCCTGATTTGGGGGAGGGGGGAATACGGGGTTTAACCTTTTCAACCACATATCATTTTTCTGAGCTCAAGTGGTCTCTGGAGTTGATAGCTTTGTCTCCTTGGGAGAAATATACAGGTTGTCTGAATGTTACTACATGTTTCCTCCAAGAATGGTAAATAAAATCTCTTGGGGAACATTTGAGTTCAGGGAACTAATTCAGATCGAAAAAGGTAAAAGCTCCCTCCCGTCATGCTATAGATCCAAATCCAAATTAGTCTTTCCAGCTGTTGTTTAGCAAATAAAAACATGTTGGAAGTCCAAGTATGAACCTTCCATTGTCTCCTCTCAGATAAAGCCTTACTCTCAATTAAACTTTGCTTATTTGTACCACTGACTCTCAATTAAGCTTTGCCTATTTGTACCATATCGTCTCATGGGCACTATCTCATTCTTCTGGCTAAAGCTTCCCTTCTTGCAGTGGGCAGTCCTGTGCTTTGTATCAGACAAGAAGCAGAGAGATTTCTCATATCTGGCCAGCCTACTGCTTCCTCTGTGCAACAAGTTTTACTGCTCAGACTCAGTCAAGGTGGCGACTGGGAGCCAGGCTGAAATTACTGCTGTGGCATTTGTCACTAAGCAACATTGCTACCTGAGGTTTCCAAGTGAATTTTTTTTGTTTCCTTGATGTTCAAGCAAATGTCTTGGGACAGCCTTGTTTTTATATTGGTTTGGATTATGTAAGCTGAGCAGGACTGCGCTAGGGCTTTGCCAGGGTTTCTGATCACAGCAAAGCTCTGAGGAAGAACTGGACACTAGTCATTCCCCCACACTATCTGGGGAAGGAAGCAGGTTTGGTCAGATATCCACAGATCCTCAAAGCTGTTGACATCAAATCAGTCCACATATGACTGTCATATTCTCTGCTTTCCCAGGGAAGAGTATATGCACGTAGGTTAGATCTAGGTAGGGTTGGATCAAGAACAAAACTGTTCTGCCTTCCCCTTCCCACTCAGCTCACTGAGCTCTACAAAATGCTGCTCCTGGAAAACAGGGGACTTTAAGGAATGACATGAGGGTGGTCTGCAGTGGGAAGTCAGGTTGCCAATTCGGGGCTGGGAAATTCCTGGATATTTGGGGGTGGAGCCTGGGAAGGGAAGGGTCTGGGGAGGGAATTCAGCATGGTATAATGCCATAGACTCCACCCTCCAATGTAGTCATTTTCTCCAGGAAACAAACATCTGTAACCTGGAAACCAGCTGAACAAAGTTTGAGTCCAGTGCCTACCCACAGTGCGGGAGGAACTAGCAGGTGAAGTGACAGTGATTACCACAGTTACTGAAGGGTTTGAGCTCAGTGGACCCTTGAGGCATCGGCAGAGCTGTTGGATCTTGGTTCTGCTTGCTCCTCATTGCCACCGGCCCTGAAGGGCACTGGCCCACTGGGAAATTTCCCTCTAGTCTGCCCCGTCTGCCCCAGCCAGCACATGACACTGGCTGTTCAAGACTCCAGCTCATTATTGTTTAAAGAGATAGAAGGATGAGCCAGTGCTCTCTCTGTCTTGTAACCTATCATCTCAGAACCCTTATCTGCTACATATGCAAGTAGTTTCTGGACACTAGCGGCACTGTAGTCCTGGTACTTGATGTTCTCTTCATGCTTAAAGTTTACTCACTAGATCAGTGGCAGCAAGCCTTTCTTTTCTTCTTTTTTTTTTGGGGGGGGGGGAAGCCATGCCCAAAATAACAACATGTGCCAGGGAGAGCCAGTTTGGTGTAGTGGTTAAGTGTGCAGACTCTAATCTGGGAGAACCGGGTTTGATTCCCCACTCCTCCACTTGTACCTGCTGATGTGACCTTGGGTCAGTCACAAGCTCTGGCACAGCTGTTCCTGAAAGAGCAGTTTGTGTCAGAGTTCTCTCAGCCCCACCCACCTCACAGGGTGTCTGTTGTGGGGAGGGGAAGGGAAAGGAGTCTGTAAGCCACTCTGAGACTCCAAGTGAGGGGCGGGGTATAAATCCAATCTCTTCTTCTTCTTCTTCAGTGTAGTGTATGGTACTGAACAGTAGAATCCACAGCTCCCATGTTAATTTGCCTGATTCTTAAGATCTTTGGTGGAGGCCCCTTTTGACCCCCCCATACCGTTAACAGTAAGGTGAGTGACCCCTCCATTTAATAGTAAGGTGAGTGGTTACCAGGGAAACAGTGGTCCAGTTTATGGGCCTCCCTCCTGATATGGTTTTACTTAGGATTTTTATGTTTCAACCAGAAGAAGCTGATCTGTCGGCTGTGCACAGTCATTCTTTGAGAAGCGAGTTCTGGGTGCAGTAATCCATGCTTTGATCCCATCCAGACTGGATTACCTCCATTCTGCCATGAAACTTGCTGGGTGGTCTAGGGTTGTCAACCTCCAGGTGGGACCTGGAGCTCTCCTGGGATTACAACTGGTCTCCAGACGACAGAGATTTGTTTGCCTAGAGAAAATAGCAGCTTTGGAAGGCGGACTGTATGGTATTATATCCAGCTAAGGCATCTCACCTCCCCAAACCCTACTCTTCCTAGCCTCCATCCCAAATTTCCAGGAATTTCCCAACCTGTAGCTGGCATCCCTAGCTTGCGACAGTCTCTCTGCCTACCCAACCCCACAGGGTTGTTGTGAAGATAAAATGGAGGAGGACAGATTAATTATGCTGTCTTGAAGTCCTTTGTTTCAGATCCATTGAAACTGGGAGCAGGCACCAGCATAGGCATAAGAGTAGATTGAAGTCCATCCGCCCACTGGCTCTTTCTCAGGAGTGCGACACCTCAGACACCCACATTTTAGATTTACCCTTTGTTTGATGAAGTAGGAACACTGTCTCCACTCTGAAATCTGCTGCAAGATTTGAGAGAGTCTGGAACAACCTCTGAACATAAGATGAAGGGCATAGTGGAGCATGAAAAACAGGCCTTGCTCCTGCACTGGGAGGTAGCATTATTCTTAGTTTCATGCCAGGATATCTAAAAATATCTATAACACAAGCATGACCCTGGGTTTTGTTGTTATTACTGTTTCTTAAGAGAAGCCCGCAATGGCAAGAGATTGGCAGGAGGAAGAGAAAGGGAGGATCTGAACTACACAGAGGCTTGTTTACTTCTCCACCTAATTTGCAAGCAAAAGGGTCATAGATTGTTATTGCAAGGGACTGAATCATCTGACTTCCATCCCACAGAAAGGCACAGCAGTTAATAAGATGGAGAAGCTCTGACAGACACAGAACTTCCAGCCAAGGTTGCAGTCATAAGCGCAGATGCAAAAAACCCCAAAAAACTCCAGCAAATAAAAGACTTTTCATAATACAATGATACAGTTATGGACAAAGGTTCCCATGCCAAATTTCTGGTTCTCAAGCAACTATTCTAAGTGGACAGGAGCCACACAAACACAAAAAGTTGGCAACCCCAACAGTACAGGCTACCACATCTCAATAAAATACAATAACTGGTCATCAGGTAAAGTTGACAACTCTGGGTAAGGAAATTCCTGGAGATTTGGGGGCGGAGTATGGGGAGGGCGGAGTTTCAGGAGGGGAGGGAGCTCACAAGGGATGAGGTGCCACAGAACCCACCCCCCAGTCAGAGCTGTCGTTGTCTCCAGGGGGAAACGATCTCTGTAGTCAGTTGTAATTCCAAAAGGATGCTATAGGCCCCACCTGGAGGCTGGCAACCCTATAGGTTTTGATGTAAAGCTCAGTTGCTGGTCAGAGCTTAGGCTGTGCGAGGAGGGCAGGACCCCTTCATTCCATGGGCCTAAACACAAGGGCCAATACACATGACTGTTTGCTTGAGGACACTCTAGCTCTAAGATAGTCACACAGGTGTTTTTTTGGACCTAAGTTGGAAGATGTTCTAATTCAGCAGCTGTGCATTTGGCACCAGACACATGGCTTTCATCTTTAGAGGCCTCACACAAACATCTTTGTCTTGGGCCTATAGATCTTGCTGCTTAACCTTCATTTTCTTGGTCCAGTATTAACTTATTGGTTATCTTATTGTAATATGTATTATTGTTACGTGTACCTCAATACTGTTTGACTTCTGAAGAAAGCCTCAACAGGGCAGAAACGCGTCAGGTCATGTGTTGAGGCCACTTGAAGTTTTTAACGAGGCTTTCATTGGGCCCTTATGTATGTTTTTAACTGTCTTTCTAATAAATACATGTATTTTTTATATTAGAAGTTTCAACTAGGTTTTTAATATTTTGCCCTTTATCAGACTTCTTTCTTACCCTTGTGGTTCTTGATTCCAGTTTTTGGGGGTCAAGTTTGTTTTCCCCTCCCTGTGTCTTACTCCCTTCATTCCATGCCTGCTGCAAAAACTTCTCTGTTGGAGGTAGTTAATTTGCTAACTAGGATTACTCAGTGGGTGTGCCAGGATCTGACCCGGGAGGCACAGCCAATCTGCTGGCTGCACTTGGCAGCCACTCTCCTCACTCTGTGTTTCCATTTTAGGCATTGAGAAGGGACTGGACTGCACCGAAGCAGAAAGATGTTTTAAACTGGGAACAACTGATAAGTCAGGAATAGCCAACAAAGAGGAAGTTTATGTTTGTTTCATAAGATGAACCCAAGGGAAAAACAATGGCCCAGATGCCTGTATCCTTTCTGTGTCATTCAGTCAAGTGCAAGATGCATGGGAAAGAAGACGAGGCAGCTGAAGGGCCTCACGACCAGAGGGCAGAAAGTGAAATCTGCCCGCTGACTTTCAGCAAGAGACGCTAAAGAGATCCAGGAATTCTGGAATGCTGGCACAGTGGCATGTTTCCTACCACTCTGTTCAACAATGTGCTTCCTACCACTCCAGCCAACTTAAGTGGCTCTTCTGACATGGCAATATATTCCTAGGATTTTGTTCAGAGCTAGATAATAGGCTGTGCCCGGCAACCGGTGGTAGGGTTAGGGGCGGGGATATGGAGTGAGTGTGAAGTCATCTGTGCCACTATGTGTCGTCAGGTAGTTCTAGGCAGGGGTCATTTCGTAGAAAGAGGTGCCGGCGCTCATTAGCATAACTCATTAGGATAACTTATTTGCATATGCCACACACCCATGACATCACCGGAAGTGTGTCAGAAGGCAACACCCACTGCAACTTACCTGGCTGCTTCTCGCTCCTCATGGCTGCTGGGAGCAGGGGGTGGGGCTTGTTGCATGTGCCCGCCCCCTGGGCTCTTTACTGCCGGAGCTCCGCTCCTGTGCGCTCCTGCAGGAAATGACCCCTGGTTCTAGGAACTGCCAAAATCTTTCTAGAGTTTCTGGCAATACTCTTAGCTATCCTAAAGCTAGTGGCACATATGATCCCATTTAAAAGGGGATCACATAGATTCATGGAGAATAAGTATCCATGGCTACTGATGAGTAACAGTAACACTATTTTGATAGACTTTGCTAAGTGCTACAGGCAGATAACATTAGGCTGGGCCTTCACCCAACTCTGTGAACTTTGATACAGTTTTCTAAAATGTAAGAACAAATGGTCACTGTGTTTCAATAAATAAAAAGCTTATCTGCTGGCTCACTGACACGTAACTAGACTATGTAACATACGGGAATAGAATGAGCCCATGTATGGAAAACATGCTGAAAACTAAAGCCATTGTTCTGTGGCAGTTGTATTGAAGGCCATTGCTTGCTAAGCACAGAGGAAGATAAGAGAACAACGGAAACTTGTGAGGGGCCCACAATAAGGATGGAAGAAATGCATACTTGCTATGCAAAGTTATGTGCATGCTTGAGAAGCCATTTACTGCATATTATAAAAGCTAACACCATCATATTTTGGGTGGACCTCTTGGCTATTCTTTTCCTGGGGTCTCCTTTGGTGTAGTGGTTAGGCACATGGACTCTTATCTGGGAGAACTGGATTTGATTCCCCACTCCTCCACATGCAGCTGCTGGCGTGACCTTGGGTCAGTCACAGTTCTCTCAAAGCTGTTCTGGAAAGAGCAGCTCTTGAAAGAGCTCTCTCAGCCCCACCTACCTCACAGGGTGTCTGTTGTGGGGAGGGAAGAGAAAGGAGATTGTAAGCTACTCTGAGTAGTAGTGAGGGCGAGGTATAAATCCAATCTCTTATCTTCTTCTTCTTTATTCAAATAAAGTTTTGCACTGCTTGGAAGGAATCTCTCCTGTTGTGTTTTTATTGGAGTGAAGCCCACTAGGTAAATAGTCTGTTTGACTATCACTACTAGCCATGGTGACTGAGAGAACCTCCACATGCAGAAGCACTAAGCCCCTGAATCCCAGAGCCAGGAGACAAAAACATCAGGGGAAGGCCTTGGCCTCTATGCCCTGTTGTTGGCCCTCCAGAGGAACTGTTTGGCCAATGGCCACTGTGTGAGACAGGATGCTGGACTAGATGGACCATTGGTCTGATCCAGCAGGGCTCTTCTTATGTTCTTATGTTCATTTTTTTAAAAGGTCTGGGGAAATGGCAACTTGAAGGGAGCACTTTTTAAAGGCTCCAGATCTATCTCACTGTTGAACTTAACATGTCAAGAAAGGGGAGAATTTATTTCTCTATCCTTAACTCTCTCCCATGGGGGAGACCCAACTGACAGGTGAAGGGGGGGCTGATTTATCTAGCTCCACTGAGTTCTGATTCAAGCAAGGGCAGTGGAGATAAGGTGGCCTCTGCCTTCAAAGTCAACCTCCTCTTGTTATTTTCTCTTTTTTCTTTCTCTACCAATCTGTAAAAAAAAATGTGTTTATGGCTCCTTTTTTACATTTTACCGGACTACAGCTCCAACACAGGAGATAAGCAGACTTCCAGCAGCACCTGACTGCAGTGGTAAGAGGAGACATCTTTAAAATTTATGGCTTTTGGACGTAACATGTCAGGAAAGGGGAGAATTTATTTATTTATGCTTTTTAAATTACAGATATTTAACAAAAGATTTACGTGAACTGTGTAAAGATAAATGACTGAACTGCCTTTACAAAGCAGAATGGAAATATTAATTTAACCAGATCAAGTATATAAAATCTTTTTTTTCTTTTCTATTTTCTTCCCTGGATGAACTTTATAATTGTGGCTTATCCTCTCTGTGGACTATATAACTGGCTACTCCTCTTTTCTCTTGTTTTCTTTTTTCCCCCTTGATGAAAGATGTATATTGAAAAGGTTCAGTGCCTTGGCTACAGCATGACACAGTAAAGAGAAAGCAACACATAAATTGACTGATTTGCCAAAGGATTGCTCAATGGAAATACAAGATTTCTTTTCCCCTCCTGTGTAATTATTTACCTAAGCACATTCTTCAATACTCCCCAGAACAAAAAGCAAGAAGAAGCTTCTGGACTAATTTTTACAATACCCCCCCACACCTTTCTTTTTCTATAAACCTCAGATGAATCAACACACCAGGAAACAAAAACAAAGATGCCAGGCTGCCCACCCCTTCATTTTATTTTTTTATTTACTCCAAATTCTCTGCCGATGTCCCCAACAGAAGCTTATCATGACAAGAACACAAGAAATAAAAATGGTTTTTTTAACATACAGCAATATGGTAATTATTCAGGGGGAAATCAAGTCCTGGCAAGATATTAGAGACGAAGGACTCAGCATTCAATGGTTGCTATATTATCAATCAGCTTCAGGACTAAAGAAGATTATCAACATGGAAGGTGGAGATCTAAGAGAAGTGACTGAGTTCAAACAGCTGATTATAAAACAAGAAGACAATTTACTACAATGGATATATAAGTTATTACTTCAGTTAGAAACAGAAGAACAAGTGAAAAAATGTATTATTAAATGGATGCAGAATTTTAGAGAGCAGATACCTATGCATCAGTAGGAATGGTTATGAGGAAAAGAAATTAAGAAAAAAGAAAAAGAAAGCCACCCAGGCATTAAGTGAAAACCGGTAAAAAAAAATTTGGGGGGGATGATATATAACCCCTAGAATATTGAAATAGAACGTTTTACTGTATGTGGTGCACTTGTAAAAAAGCAAAAAGATATTGATGGAAATACATGGAAAAATGCAGAACATATTAAAATTTAAATTCCCTGTGGAAGCTTAAGAATATGCTATTAGGTATACCGTCTAATAAATTACCAAAATTTTTGGAAGAGATATTCAAATACATGTTGACAGAGGGTAGAATTATCTATGCAGCAAAATGGAAATTAGAGGTCTGTCCATACTTAGAAGAATAGGAAAATAAACTTGCTAAGTATGCAGTAATGGCAAAATTAACAACCTATGTGAGAAACAGATCAATTACGAAATTTGAGGAGAGATGGAGTGTGTATTATGCAAGCAGGAGACGAATTTGGAGTCAGAAACAGTTAAAAAAATGTATATAAATGTATTGCAATGCAGAAGCAGAATGAAAACAAATTTTGTGTAACATCTTGAATATAAATGTATAAGGAAGTGGATTTTGAGCAGAAACATCTTTTATTTTATTATGAGATACATAATAGACTTTCTTTTGGACTTTCATATAGTACCTATCTGTTAAAAGTTATAGCAAGTATGTAGAAGTGGCAAAATATATAATATTAAATATACATTAATGATGAAACTAATAATGTAGTTGCAAAATAGATCAGTTATGAAATCTGAAATTTAAAAATGTTGAATGTAGTGTACACCAAGAAAAGTAAGGACCGTTGTATTTAATAGATAATGTCTTAAATTATAATAAAGGGGATGTTGGGGAAAGATATTTTCTGTTTTATATACTTTGTAATATATAATTATCCTTGATATATACAATTATGTTATATAATCCCTCTTTTCCTTTTTGTATCCCCTCTATACTATTACTTTGCTTTGTAAAATAAAATAAAATATTTTTTTCAAAATCTCCCAGCGGCAGGCAACTATGGCTGCCAGTTGGAGGGCTCCCACCATACTGGGAGGCCTAGCAGCCCCAAACTGCATGTAGCTGAGATTTTTCAGATAGCACAGAGACATCTTTTACATCAGGAGGTACAACTGAATTAAACATATACAAGAATAACCTTTTGGGGCCATACTGAAGGTTCAGTTAGTCCAGTCTAGATTAATCTTTGGTATGATCTCTGGCAATGGTCAGATAGATGTCATCCTCAACCAGGGGTCATTTCCTGTGGGAGTGCACAGGAGCGGAGCTCCAGCAGTAAGGAGCCCAGGGGGTGGGCATATGCAACAAGCTCCACCCCCTGCTCCCAGCAGCCCTCAGTCGGGCCAAGATGAGAAAGCAGCAGCCAGGTAAGTTGCAGAGTCCACCACCCCCGGCCCGCCTTCAGGTACAAGCTCTCCCTCCTCTGTGAGGGCAGATCTACACCCCCTCCCCCCATAGCTAGCAATCCAAAACAGTCCAGTGGTACCTTTAAGACCAAGTTTTATTCAGGGTACAGGCTTTCCCTTCTCTGTGAGGGCAGATCTGCATGTCCCCCCCCCAATAGCCAGCAATCCAGAACAGTCCAGTGGAGCCTAAGCAGTGGGTGCTGCCTTCTGACTCACATCCGGTGATGTCAGGGGGTGTGGCATATGCAAATAAGTTATGCTAATGAGCTCCTGCACCTCTTTTTCTACTAAATGACCCCTGCCCTCAACTCATTTTGCAGTTTCTACCTGCACTGGTGCCCTTCATAGCTGCCATTTCACCTACAAACCACTGGAGGCAGGGGTTGCCAACATTCAGGTGGGGCCTGGAGTTCTTCCAGAATTACAGCTCATCTCCAGACTAAAAAGATCAATTTCCCTGGAAAAAACAGCAATTTCAGACGGTGGACTTGATGACATCACATCCCTGTTGAGCTCCTCCTCTACCCAGATGCCACCCTTCCCGGGCTCTGTCCCCAAATCTCCAGGAATTTCTCAACCCAGAGGTGACAACCATAACTGGAGGGCTGTTTTGGGATATTTCTTTATTTAAAAAGTCAGTAATTTTTATACTGCTAGAGCATTATCACGTTTACTGATAAAGCAATTACCGTGGTGGTGGGGAGTCAAGGAAAGTACAAGGCAAAGTGCCAAGTGGACCCTCTCACCACTGTAAATACCTCTGCATTCATAGCGGCAATGGAAGTTCCATCACTTTGCCTAAACAACCTGTGTCTGGGCACACATGCGTACACGTGCACACATACATGTTGAATCTGTACAATTTCAGTTAAGCCTCAACTTGCATGAAACAGCTTTTCTGTTCCTCTTGAAGATTCAGCAGCTCCTTTCAGCCCAATCCTGTAGGAACCAGGAGGAGGAGGAGATTGGATTTATACCCCGCCCTTCACTCAGAGTCTCAGAGCAGCTTACAACCTCCTTTCCCCTCCCCACAACAGACACCCTGTGAGCAGTTTTCCCTCTAAGCTGAGTTAGTGTGAGCTAGCTCACAGTTTTTTAGCCTTCAGTTCACACATTTTTGTCTTTGCTCAGAAAGGATGGCTCCAGAACAAACTAATTTATGCAGTAGCCAAACCGCTCGCTCACAAATTTAATGCCAGCAGCTCACAAAGTAGAATTTTGGCTCACAAGACTCCACAGCTTAGAGGGAACATTGCCTCTGACAGAAACTGCTCTTTTCAAGAACACCTCTGACAGAACTGTGGCTTGCCAAGGCTCCCCGCTACCCAAGGTCATCCAGCAGCTGTGAGTGGAGGAGTGGGGAACCAAACCCGGTTCTCCCAGATTAGAGTCCGCTCATTTAACAAGTACACCAAACTGAGAAGGCCCCACCCAACACCAGCAGCTCACACTGCAGCCTGCCTCCAATATCTGAATATCCTTCTAATGTCTGGTCTGAATATTGGGAAACACTATAAAAGTTGGCTCGTTTTCATGTGATTTTTCTCTGCTCCCAGTCTGGTGTTCTACCAACATACCAGAAGTTTGGGAGAAGCCACCTGAGAAAGCGAGGACAATGTCGTAGGAGATAATTCCATGCCAACGGCACATCTTAGATGGAGGGGCGGTAGTACTGTAAACACTAGGACATTGGGCTTTAGCACCAGCCTGATCTATCTGTAAACAGATGAAGGGACCAGTGAACTCTGAAGTCCCTCTTCATATCATCATAAGCTATCTGCAGACAGATGGAAAAATCAGTGCAGGCCGAAGACCCAGACATCATTCTGAGCTGTAGGAACTAAAAGTACTCAATGCAACCCACTCCAGCCTGAGAGGGGAATCTTGCAAACAAGACTATGCTTTTGGCAAGAGCAAGCAAGCTATAGCCTCTGAAACACGAAGGGTCAGCTTGACATATGACAGCTGGGCTGCAAGTAGTGAGTGCAGACAGCTGAATGAATCTGGATCAGACCAGTTCACTATCAGTATCAGTTCAGTATCAGTAATGAGAGAAGGCTGGATTCCGCCTTGATGAAGAGACAGTGGTAAGTCTAAGTTCATTACATTCTTTAGATCTGCATGATGAAGCTAGAGGCCCCAATGTCTTTTTGTTTGTTATTTCAATATTTATATCCCAATAGGGACCAAAAGAGGTTCACACATCTTTCTCCCCTCCTCCGTTTTATCCTTGCAACAACAGCCCTATGAAGCAGGTTAGGCTGAGGGAGAGTGACTGGCCAAGGTCAACCAGCAAGCTTCCATGGACACAGTGCCAGGTTCAAACCTGGGTCTCCCAGATCCTAGTTTGACACCATAATCTAGGGACACTAGCCTTCAGGTGGGACCTGGGGATCCCCTAGAATGACAGCTCATCTTCAGACTACAGAGATCTGATCTTCTGGAGAAAAAATGGATGCTTTGAAGGGTGGAGTCTGTGGCTTTGTATCCCACTGAGGTCTCTTTCCTTCCCAGGCTCCATCCTCAAATCTCCAGGAGTTTCCTAACTTGGATTTGGCAATCCTACCTCCCCATCCCCTGCCTGTGGCTAGGGAGGCCCTGGCAACCCTACTAAAATCACTGTATCACACTATATCATTTGCTGAAGAGATTTTTCTGCTCTCTGAAGGCTTCTAAGCAGGGAGGAGTCAGAAGACGGCATGCCACCTTGATAATACTATTTGTCATTCCAGCTAAAAATATATGGTAGGTGAGAAGGTATAGTATGGAAGAGACTTAATGTTGATATTCAGAAACAGTCTAAAACACAGAGGGAATCATAGCAGGCGCGACCAATCTGCAAAGGGCTGACTCCAGCTGCCCGCCTGCCTCCATGGCCACCACTTCACATCTCCTGTCAGTGAGTTCCTGACTGGGCTCCTCACAGTCAGTAGTAAAAGCAGCTTCCTACAGTTTTGTGCCCACTGCCTTACCTCACTGATGACCACTGCTGTACAGCCAATGCTATACAGGTTCCACTCCAGAGAAGTCTGCAGTCACCAAATAGAAGCACACTGAAACTTCCCATCCTTCAGAAACAATGACATCTCCTCCTTTCTTTCAGAAACAAGCATTTCTCATGGTAAAAGCCTGAGTTGCTAGGCCTCAGGTTGCCATCTATGATCCCTCAGTTCTCTGTGTTGAGAACCATGGCTCTGAGTACAATCTAATAAATTTCCTCTCACATATCTCACCTGGTAGGTCAATTATGAGCCACCCATCATCTTCTTCCTCTTCAGAGACAAAGGGCTTGGGTTCTTCAAGGCCCTCAGGTGTTCTGGTGTCACTGAAGAAGAGGCTGGTGAAGCGCTGGAACATGGCTGGAAGGTGATTTCCAAGATGGGCTTTGTGAAGAAGAAAGATGGAGATGAGTTTCTAGGTGCCTGCTTCAGGGTGTGGAGCTGGAAGTTGCTGATGGGGAGCAGAGACTTGGACAACTTGATGGATGAATTCTTCTGAAAGGCAGGAACTGCTTGTTTCCTAGCGAAGTCTTATCTGAGTTGAGTTACATATAGTGCAATCATAAGGTTCTTCACTTGGCTTCAGTGCAAAGGCCTGCAATGAAAGGAGAAATTCATTCAGACCGTCTGAAAAAGCAAGAGCTGTTTGAATCACGAGGAACTCATGGCCTGGAGAGAAGAGGGGAAGGGAACCTTTGCATGGATCATCAGCTTAATTAGCCATGGTAATTTTCTTTACCATCCCCATCCCCACAGGGCTGTCTGCTGGGTTCTTCTGGTTCTCATACTGGCTGCAACACTTAACTGCACCAGTCCTTTTTCAAGGGCTAAGTCAAGCTCTCTGCATCTCAACTGTTCTCAACTGTTTTCCTACAGCCTTTTTCGCTGTGATTAATGTTAACCCAGCTTTCCACACACAAACATGCAAATAAACCCAACATGACTCTTCCAATGACTTGCACTGAATTTGTTAAGCACAGGTTCAGGGCATATTTATGGAAATAATAGAAGTAAGAATAGATTATCAGAATGTGAGTTCACATTATGTCTCTGCCACTGCCGCAGGGCTCAGGCACTCTGTGTTCCCTGTGTCACACTTCTCAAACCACAGGGGTAAAAGACCATTTATCCCAGCTTCCTAACTTAAGGCAATATACCAAAACAAGACTACTGAGAGATCAGCCTACAGTTTTCTTGAAAACAGGTGATTCCACAACCTCTCCTGGCAAATAGCTCCACTGGTGGATTGCTCTCCTAGGGGAGGGGCCACCGCTGAGTAGAGGAGCATCTGCTTTGTGCCCAGAAGGCCTCAGCCAGGTTCATTCACCAGCGAAAAAACTCAGGTAGAAGATTTGAGAAAAAAATCTTTCTCTGCATGAGAGCTGCTACTCATTGTACACAAGATGACCCAATGGTTCAATTCTTTACAAGGTGGCTTCAATACGAGGTGGCTTCAATACAAGGTGACACACATATATGGAGAATCCAGTGAGGTGAATTTTTGAGTGTTAGATTGGGACTTCAAAGACCTGGGTTCCAATCACTACTCTTCCACGAAGCTCTCTCAGCCTGGCCTACCTGAAAGAGTTGTTATGAGGATAAAATGAATGATGGGAGGACAATGTATGCTGTCCTGAGCTCCTTGGAGGATGGTTGGCATAAAGATGTACTAAATGTACAAATAATATTAATCGTTAAGTATGGGGGAAACGCACCCTCTCATTTATGGAGTGATAAAGCCATGCTGCTACAGTAAACACAAAATGGAAATAAATCCAGAGTTACATTCTAAGATCTCTTGAATGATTGATCTATTGTTGTAGAAGCTAGAACATTTGTGTTTCCTGATTACAAACGATACAGACATTTTCTTTCCACTTGAACTGAAAGCAGGGGCTTAGAATGGCCCCTGTTTAATCATTGGAGCCCATCGCTAGTAACTGGGCCCACTCACTAGAAAACGCTGGAGAGTCAGACTATTGTATTCAGAGCAACTGTGTGGCAAATCAGATGGTATGTAAGTATCTTGTGACAGGAGCTTTAGGGAAGAGCAGGATCATACCAAAGCTACCCAGTTTTATTCACATGAATCCTGCAGAGCATAAGAGTAGCTTGGCCAGGACCACATAGTAAGCTTCATGATAAAGCTGGGATTTGAACTCATGACTTTCCAACCCAAGTCCAATCCACTTTCTACATTGCCGCTATTGTCTCCTCGTCCTACCACTGTCTGTCTTAATCCTTACATTCTGCAAGTCCTTCTTTCTGCAGCCTTCTAAATTATGCATCCCATCACAAGGTATTCACATACCAGGCTGATTAGCCACACAGCTGCCCAGTACCCTGCGGCTTCCAGCGGTTTGTAAAGCATGGTCAAGGTCATAGTTATTAGCAATATTCTGGGTTGATCTGGCAGCGAGCCCAAAGTCAACGGCCCTTATGAAGCAGAGCAGCTGTTCTAGAAGTGTGGAAGATCAGCCCTACTACTGTCCCTTACCATCAAAGGCTACAGAGCTAATTGATCTGCCAAGAAATAAAACGAGTAATAGCTGAAATTCTGTGACTGGGAGGAAACATGTACCATTCCTGCAAGTGTTGTGTCTGTTGCTTGAAGATACAGTCGAGCTGAACTCACATCACTGGATCTTGTGCTATTGTTGCACTAAAGCAGTATCCACAAATGGATGGGCTGGTCCACACAAGAAAATCCAGTGGCAAATGAGTTTCCTGATACAAGAGCACACTGCCCAGTGATGTGTGGAAACAGCCTACGTCTTCCAGATACAAAGGGGAGAGAACAGAAGCTATGCAACAGCTAGAATGACTAATCAAAACCCATTCAGAGACCAATAATAATGAATAACGCTTCACATTTATATAGCACACTTCCAGTGTTCAAAATGAGACACATTCATTGCTGTTCGTATTTATTATTAATGATTTTAAACACTTATTACCTGCTTTTCCACCTTACAGGAACTCAAGGTGACGTACAAGGTAAATAATAAAATACATTGAAACACTAGTTAAAATCAAGTAAGCAGGAGAACTAGTCAAATGCTGTAGCCATATAAGGACTGTGATGTTTTTCTTTTACTCTCATGGGACCCATGCATTCCAATTACTTCTGGGAGGCATTTGAGTAATCGCCGGCTTTTATTTTCTCAAAAGGGAATTGCTCTTTGTGTTTCATCTTGCTTCTTTGTCCCAGTAGGCTTTGGGACATCTTGAAACATGTTTTGCACCCATCCCAATTAAGGCTGTCCCATATCCTGTATTTCCACATAAGAACTACAGACCAGGGACTTCTCCATCATGCCATATTATACTGCTCGCTCCCTTCCCCGCTTTTAGCTTTTTGAGGGAGGCAGTACTGAACAATCTACCTGAATTCTAGAAAGGTTGCTCAAAATTTCATTATTATGGCTGTTTTTGAAATTCATTACCTCATTACTGCCCTGACCTGGCTAGCCCAGGCTAGCCCGATCCTGTCAGATCTTGGAACCTAATCAGGATTGGCCTTGGCTAGTATTTGAAAAGGTGACCTCCAAGGATTACCAAGGTCATGACGGACAGGCAAGCAAAGGCAAAACTATCTCTGAAGCGTCTCTTGCCTTAAAAACAAGTCTAGCTGGCCACCTAGTGGTGCATAACACTAAAAGAGCTAGAACTTCTTGCTGCCAGATAATCTTAGGATCTCCTGACTATTCTACACATAATGCCATACAATTATTAATTAACTACTTAATTAACCTCAGCACTCCTTAAAACAATCCTGTATTGTGGGCCAGTATTATTATTCCTCTATTACAGGACTGCCAAGATAAAAACCCTGCCTGTCCTGCTTCTGTAACTTTTACAGCAGTTTGATCTGCCAAAACTAGTAAATGAATACATGAAGTTGCCTCCTAATGAGTCAGATCCTTGGTCTGTCAAGGTCAATACTGCCTACAATGCCTGGCAGTGGTTCTCCAGGGTCTCAGGTAGACGTCTTTCACAGCACCTGCTACCTGAGCCTTTTAAAAACTGGATTGAACCTGGTCTCTTCTCTCAGATTGGTGTAGTGGTTAAGAGTGTGCAGCAACTGGTGTGACCTTGGGTCAGTCATAAATTCTTTCAGAGTTGTTATCTCAAGAACAGTTCTCAAGAGAGTTCTCTTAGCCTCACCTACCTCACAGGGTGTTTGTTGTGGGGAGGGGAGGGGAAGGGAAGGGGATTGTAAGCCACACTGAGACTCCTTCGGGTAGTGAAGGGTGCGGTATAAATCCAATCTCTTCTTCTCTTCTTCATATAAAGTAGATTCTCTACCACTGAGCCCATAGTGTGGACATAAAGATTCCCTGCTAATCAGGATGCCCATGAAAAAGTGGCAACTGCATTACAGAGAGCTGAGGTGGAGAGAATAGTGACTTACCTAGATAGCCCATAGCTAAAGATAGATTTTACTATGAACAAAAAAGGGAAACAAACTTAACTCTGAAAACTAGGATCAAGAACCTAAAAAGGTAAATCAAACTGAGTAGAGAGCCAACAATTAAAACTTAATTTATAAATAATATGTGAAAATTCATGTATTTATTTGTAAAGAATTTAAAAACATATAGGGGCCAAATCACACCTCATGTAAAAATTCCAAAACCATATATACACAAGGGCCAATAGACTTGACCTGATGCATTTCAGCCTTAGGGCCTTCTTCACAGGTCAAACACAATGAGGAACAAATTGGCTTATACCATAATACATAATACAATACAATTATACAGCATGAATACAAAATGGACCAGAAAGGAATTGCTGTAAAAAATAAAAAAAATGTGAAATTATAATAAAATGGCTAAACAAACAATACCTATATTATAGTTTTAAAAACACATTGACTTACTTCCAGAGTGAAATTCCTAGGCATAGAATGAAGATCCAATCATATGTCAAATGATATTTCACTGATAATAATCTAGAAGCAAAAGAAATAACCAATGCAATCTAAAATACTGAAACTTAATTCAAATGTAATTAATAAATAAAACTAATTTTGTTAATTCTGGTCCAGAAGGTGCCTTTCAATAGCTGTTCAATTCAAGCCAAAGCATACTCAGTAAGATTATCCCTTCAGCAAAGAGCAGTGTTGATAGACAAAAGTCATGGAGCTTTATACCAGGTGTTAGACGATGCAATCCTTGTGTAATGCCTTGAAATTGCCATACAGCATAACATTTACAACTATAAGACAATATAACAAATGAATCACAGAATAGATGTTGAACTGTCATAAAATCATACTACACCCCAGTCTATCTGTTAATTTAGACCATATCAGGTGAAAGGTCCATTTTGTATTCATGCTTTATAATTGTATTGTTATTAGGTATTATGGTATAAGCCAATTTGTTTCTTATTGTGTTTGACCTCTGAAGAAGGCTCTAAGGCTGAAACGCATCAGGTCAAGTCCATTGGCCCTTGTGTATATATGGTTTTGGAACTTTTACACAAGGTGTGAGTGGGCCCCTATATGCTTTTTAATTATTTACAAATAAATACATGTATTTTTACATATCATTTATACATTTTTAATTGTTTGCCGTCTACTCAGTCTGACCTACCTTTTCAGGTTCTTGATTAAAGACAGATCTTAACCAGACATTTCAATGGTACACACAGTTCAAACCAGAAAAGTCATATACTTAGGCCATTCCTCATAATGCATAATTACCTGATTCAACACTAACCAAGTTAGGGTTGCCAAGTCAATTTTTCTGACCAGCGGGGGAGCCTCGCCGGGCTCCGGGAGCTGTCCGTCGATGTGTGCGCGCGCAAAGCACGTGCATGCCGCCAGCACGTCACCGGAAGTGACGCACGATGTCGATCACGTTGAAGGCGTGGCCCCGATCGTCAGAGGGAAAACCATAAAGTTTTCCCTCCGACGATTGGGGCCACGCCCCCAACATGATTGATGTGGTTGCGTCACCTCTGGTGACGCAGCCACGCTGCGCTTCGGGGGGCAAGAGTTCCCTCCAGGGCCCGATTCCATGGCGGCGGGAATTGGGCCTCTGAAGCGGGGGTTTACCCACCCCCCACCCCCACTTGGCAGCCCTAAACCAAGTATCAGGTGCAGAGCAGTGCCCATCAGTGAGAGGATACAGGGTAGGGTTGCTAAATCCAGGCTGGGAAATTCCTAGAGATTTGGGGTGGAGCCTGGGGGGAGGGTGGGACCTCAGTGGGGGTATAACGAGAGACAACCCACCCTCCAAAGCTGCCATTTTCTCCAGTGGAACTGATCTCTGTAGCCCAAAGATCAGTTTTTATTCTGGGAGAACTCCAGGCCCCACCTGGAGGCTGGCAACCCTAGTTCAAGGCCTAAGCCCTGCCAGCAACAGCCCAACCACAGAAGCCGCATACAAATGTTTGCTTTGGCTGGAGCACTTATGCTCCTCTGCACCCCCAAGATTGTCAATGATTTTGACATGAGGGGAAAAGTTAATTTCTCAGCAGGGAAGACTATGCATCCCAGAGGGGGATCCTTGGTTTCAGAGTCCAAAAATTATAGTTCTGGGTTCACAGTTGGCACGATGTGATTTCCCAAGCAGAACTTTCATACTTTCATACAGTTTTTGTAATATGTTAATACTTGCCCCAGGTCTTATTGAAACAATGCCTTTTCCCCTGAGTTCCCTCCATCACCTCTTCACATCCCACGGGCTCGGTCCGACTGGATTTGCACAGGACTATTGCAAAATCTGGCTCAGAGGTGGATAGTTGCTCCTTCCTTTTTCATACTGACCCTTGTCCCGCCAAAAGACTTTAGTTCAGTGTCTTTTGGGACCTACACATGACAGGGCTGGGTTGCAGCAATTACCTCGGTAGGGAGCTGCAATGGAAGCCATTGTGATGCCAGCAAACACTGGCAGCAATGGATGAACCCTGCAGGGGGGGAGGAGGCAGTGCAGGAGAAAGCATGGTAAGGTGGTCTGTCCCACAAGTCAATGCAGCTAATAAGCTGACACTAACTCAGCATACAGCCCTGGGTAACACCCACCCCACTGCTAAATTTGTTTACTCAGAAGAGAGTCCCAGTGAGCCCACAGAGACTTCCTTCTAAGGGAAGTATGCTAAGAAGGACAGCTGAATTTAGCAGGACTTGCTTTCAGGCAAACATGCAGATTTTGCTGCCAGTCTGCAAAAAATTATTTCCTGTGTAGTCAACCTTGAGCAGAGGCCTTCACAGGCAAGCTTAGCTGTGTTCTTAGTGAGGAGAAGCAATGGATTTTTGGTCTCTTAGCCCATCAGCGTCACCCTCCTGAAATTCAGTTACATTAGTGACATTGAAAAGAGGATTGTGTGGAGAGGGGGCAGTGCACATTCATGTCACACAGCACCGAGACAGCTGGGAATAGGAAATGTGGATACCACAGATGGTACATGTACATGAGGGGGAAATAGTTCATCCAGACAGAAGAGGGAGGGGTGGGGGTGGGGTTTGACAGCAGGCTTGCCTGTGACAAAGAATCCCCAGTATTTCGCCCTCCTAACACTAATTAGAGAAAATGCAACCATTTTCAAAAGGCATGTTGCTGTGGAACTTGTGCTCTTCGAAACACGACGAGGAGAAACTGCCACATCACGAGAGATGGCAGAACCAGCACTGTGTTTGAAAGTCACCTGTCACCAGATTGTACCTTTGCTTCTCTGGGATAGACCTCATTTGAACCAAGAAACCAATCCAGCCAAAGTCTAATGCTTTTAAGTCTAATTGATTTCACTGGGGGAGATACAAGCACTTGCTTCATCCTAGGCATACTGACTTGGGAGTAAGTCCTACTGAATTTAATGGAATGTACTTAAAGATGCATAGGATCAAGTTACACCCCTAAAATCAACAAGACAAACAGTCCAAACCTATGCATGCTGACAAGGAAGCAAATCCTATTTAGTTTAATGGGACCCATTCCCAATTAAATATGCATATGACTGTAAGCTCTGACCTGGATAGCCCAGGTTAGCTTGATCTTGTCATATTTTAGAAGCGAAGTAGGGTCAGCCCTGGTTATTACTTGCATGGGAGACTGCCAAGGAAATCCAGGGTCATAATGCACAGGCAGGCAGTGACAAACCACCTCTGTTAGTCTCTTGCCTTGAAAACCCTGGAGGGTCACCATGAGTTGGCAGCAACTTGACAGCAAATTAGACAGATAGATAGATATTTGTAAAGTGTGGCCAGTTCATGTCCCTAACCCTTTTAAATCTGTATTTTGATCCTTTATGCAAAGATCCAAATATTCAGTAGATATTCGTACTCTGCATTCACCTACAACGGTGTATGTCAGTTCAGATGAGTACATTGCACACGATCACCATTTTCCCCCCTTTTCCTGTCATGTGTTACAAGCAGCAAATATCCGCAAAGTGATTTTGCATCACAAAGCTTCCTAATGCGGATTGAGCTAGGGAAGCCCCCTGTCGCAGCTAATGCTCATGGCACAATTATTCTGACTCAAGTCACCAGGAACAAAGTACAGCCGGAACAGAACAAAAGAAGCTGGCTATGGCAGCCGTGTGAATTGTGCCTAACAGCTGCTAAAAAAGTGTGACAGTTGACAGTTTGGCAATGGATTAATAGAAGAGCTGTTTTCACATTCTAACCCTGCAGGTGCCCAGTTTCTGTTAACTCTGTGTGTGTAAAATGCAGGGGGGAAAGAGCCCTACCATTTGTGAAGCATTATATGGAATGTTGATGCAGAACTACTTACACGTCTTATCTCAAAGTCTGTTTGTCCCTGAGTTCCAAACTAGAGGATACGTTTTGCCACAAGTCAGGTTAGGCCAACTCAATTCTGCTCCTTTTGTACACAGATGGCAGCTGTTGGGAAGTAAGCACCCAAGTGTGCTTGCTGGGGCCCAATTTGCAGCTCCCCCCCCCCATGCCATTTGCTCAACCCAAACCGGCCCGGGGGGGGGGGCCTTATCTTCCCCTCTGGGGACTGTATGTGACTTGATGGGCTACCCTGCCTTGCTTAAACTCACTGCTTTGTGAGTTCACAGATGCATCACTGACACCCATAGCTCAATGAGTGAAACTTTACTTCTAACAACCCCTGAGGATCAATCACCAGACTGAACTACTTGATGTCGCCTCAAACACTACTTTTCAGTGGAGACATTTCATACATTTTGGGTTACCAACTCTGGGTTAGGAAATACCTGGTTTTGGATGTGGCACCCAGGGAAGGGAGAGGTGTGGGTAGGGGCAGGACCTCAGTGGTATATAATGCCATAGAGTTTACCCTCCAAAGCAGCCATTTTCTCCAGGGGAATTTATCTAGTGTTGAGATCAGTTGTCATTCTGGGAAGTCTTCAGGCCCCACCTCAAACCTGGAAACCCAATTTTGCTGTGATGAGATAGTGACTGCTAAGCGGCCAAGATCTGATGAAATCAGGCCAGCCTGGGCTATCCAGGTCAGACCAAATAGACTGATAGAAGAAATCCGGGATCTGTTCCTGACTACCCAATGGGTGCGTTCAGACGCGCCGTTTGATCTGGTGTTGTGACAGTTCAACAACGGATTTTATATGCACGATCACACAGTCAACATCTGCCTCCTGTCCCCAGCCATTGGTTTCCGGCTCAAAACTCTTTTAACGTGGAGTATTTTGTTACCAGGTCCCAAAGTGGTGTTTTCTCAGCTCTCCCATTTAAAGCCGCAGTTTCCCCCGTGTGATCGCTCCTCCGGTGTCAAGTCATTTCTGATTATTTAAACCCCCTCCCCGTTTGGAAGTCCAAGGCTTCCGCTTTTCAGCCAACTTTTTTTTTTTGTGCATCAGCGGTATGTGCATAAGCGGAGCTCTGCTCCCACGTTTTTAAAACCAACATTTAAACGGTCACTAGTTTTGAGTTTGGGATCCCAAAGAGGCCAGTTTCGGGTGAAAAGTTTAAAGGGAAGTCTTCTGTCAAAACGGTGAAATCACGGTGCTCTGCGGAACTGTCAAGCTAAATCTGTGATTTGCCCCAGTGTCTCTGCACATGCGTGAAGATAAAGTTTTTCAATTCCATGGATGAACAGTTATGTGCATGCACAAACTGAGAAAAAAACAGAAAAACCCCTAACACATGCTCCCGTGTGATCGCGATTGAGAGGTTTGGCAGGTTCAGGAATCATAATGTTCTGAGCCAACTACGGTATGCTGTATTGGCCTTTTATTTAACCACTGTTACTATTAATATTTCTTAGTGTCTTATATACTATCTGCTAGGATTTTGTATATGATTTTAGAATTGTTGGTTTCACAGCATACTAAAAAAATAGAATGTGCATTCCATTTGTGGGCCAGTGTGCTTCTCACGAAGTAAAAAACCAATGATAATCAGTTTTCTGTCCTAGAATTGTGCCATGATAATCAGTTTTCTGTCCTAGAATTGTCAGGTTAAATCACCAAACTGAAAGAGGTTGATTTCCAGTTTATTACAATGGAGCAAAAAACCAGTTCCCTACTCCTAGCAGCACATAACTTTTTTTCCTTTTTAGAGTCAAATACAGATCACCTGTTAGGGTAACAGTGTCTCATGAAAGAAGGTATTTGAGTATGATTTACTTTGTGAAGGATTCTGCACTTTTTTGTACTCCTCTGTCAAAGTCAACTTAAGCTGTTCAGATGTGTGCTGCCGGCTCTAAAATGTCTCTCATAACCAGGGACATCTCTGTTTGCTTTTTAAGCGGACTGCATTAATCTTGCTTTTATCATGTTGTTCTATCTTGTTCTAAATCTGCCAGCAACTATGTTTAAAGTTCTAATTGCTAAAGATCACTATGGTTGCCTAACAAATGGAACATGCAAGGCTGTCAGACAGTCTGCTGCCTTCAGATAATCTGGTAAATATGTTTCACCAGGTCTCTGCCTTACAGAACACTGATTCTTATCTTCCTGAAGCCTCAGAAAATACTCTTGGCCTTCATGGTTTTTTTTTTTTTTTGTTCTTCCAGAATTATACACAGTGACTCACAAACCTTGACAAAGCTTCATTTTCAACAGAAAATATTGATGTTCATTTCAAGGTGTTTTGCCACTGAGGTCCTTATTTTGAGAACTATCTGAAACAGGGCCTTTTCTGTGGTAGCACTTTGACTGTGGAACTCCCTCCACAGTGGCTTTGCTAGGGTCTGATCCTGCCAGCTTTTTGGTGCCAGTCTTAAGATTGTTAAAAAAAAAATTACACAGACTTTTGGTTAAAGAGTTTTTTCACCCTTTACCTGATGTTTTCATTATGGTATACTATTTATTGGATATGGTTGTTTATGAGTTCCTATTCTTTTTCCTTTTGGCGTTTTAATGTGAACTGTAATGTTTTAACTAGATCCTGTTTGGAAACTGTCCCAGGAGTCTTTGGCAGAGAGGTAGGTTAGACTTTTTTTTAAAATCCATTTCAGTGCAGGAAAAAACCTAGTCCCTGCTGACTTGCAGATGCTTCATCCTGTCTGGAGTTGGTCACATGGATGTGCATCACACACTGATTTTGCCTGGTGTCCTTGCTAAATCTGGGAAAGTGTGTGTGTGTGTGTGTGCCAAAATCTGAATTCAGGACTTGATGGCACATCCACATGACCAGCCCGGAACACCTGCAAGTCAACACAGAAAGCCAAAAGGCCCTGGAAGCTTTTCTTGGAGCTGGCAAGCTCTGATGTGATCAGACCATCTATGATTATCCCTAAAAGGCCAGTGTTTGCAAGGAATGCTGTTGATAGCAAGGATATTTTCAAATCATGTAAGTGCTACTCACTTCAAAGCAAATGTTCTGAATTATTCTCCCATCCTTATTTTTATATTAATTTCCATTCAATACTTGTAAAACATAAAGACCCCCTCAGTAATTCAAGCTGCCTTTCAAAGTGTCAAATATACTGCAGGATGCCAATAGCAGAAGTTTGCAGGATTTCATCATGGTAATGCCTAGCAACACGGCACTGAAATTTCACCAGATCTTTTTTCACAACATCCTCCAGAACAACTGGGCCCTGTCAAAAAGCTTGAACTGGTACAAAAAGCTTGAACAGTACTACAATTGAAAGGAAGGATGATATTTAATTAACAAAACTAAATTTCTGCACTGAGTGCATTGCTCTTTAAAGCTGACACTCTTGTGAGACAAAAGAGAGAGGTATTTTAAGGCACTAATGTCTCAACCTGTTTGCTTCAAATTTTGGGCCACGCAGAACTCAGATGATGTGTATGATGTGAGCAGCTGACCTTGGGCATTGTACATGTCGGGCCCAAGCTGTAACAATCTCACTAAAAATGACTTTCACAACAGCACGGAAGTACACTTGTGTAACTCCCTTTCAGTCAAAACTGTGCAAGAGAAATCCCCAGTAGATTGTGCCCATAGTACAGGATGGGGATAATATCCTTTGAGCTTTATTTTTTATCTGCTCATTATGTGGGGTAATCTTTAACTAATCAGACACAAGGCCTTAATTTAGATGAGTTTAAAAGGTCTAAATTGGTGTCTCTGTACTGATTTCTGAGTTTGGGTTTGGAGGTTTATACCCAAGCATGTACAACCAGGCCAATAAGGACAGATGGGAGGGGGGGGGGGGTAGTCTGTGGCTCAGTGGTAGAGCATCTGCTTTGTGTGCAGAACGTCCCAGGTTCAATCCCTAGCAACTCATGTTAAAAAAGATCAGGTAGCAAGTTATGTGAAAGATCTCTGCCTAAGACCCTGGAGAGCCAATGCCAGTCAGAGTAGTTTTACTGATCTTGATAGACTAGCGATCTGATAAGGCAGCTTTTCATGTATGTATTCATGTATGTTTTCATGTTTATCAATTTACACCACTCAAAGGGCCAGCTGTGGATTAAAGGTATAAATGGTTGACAAATTTTGATCGACGTTTGTAGCCAGCATTGGCGTCTCCTGAAAGAAGAGGAGGAGTCCTCTTCCTGGCATTATGATGAAATCCATAGGCACTCTGAAGCAAAGAGAGTTCTCTCTCTCCCCACAGCCTCTGAAATGCAGGCAAGCTCAGAGATGAGCCCCCTCCCTTCCTGCCTGTGGGCTGGGGCTATTGCTCACCAGATTAAAAGATCTGGCGACCAGTCAAGTGTATTCATGGACCCCTGATAGGGTTGATAACATCCAGACTGGGTCTGGAGTTGTCCCAGAGTTACAACTGATTTCCAGACTACAAAAGTCAGTTCCCCAGGAGAAAATGGCAGCTTTGGTGGGTGGACTCTATGACCTCACATCTCTGCTGAGCTCTTTCCCTTCCCCAAATCCCACCATCCCTGGGCTCCACCCCCAAATTTCCAGAAATTAACCCAACCCAGAATTGGTAACCCTCTCCTAGGCATGGGTGTAGTCTGAGAACTAAAAACATAAAAGACCCTTGCTAATCCAAGAACAATATTACATCTAACCCCACATCCTGTTTCCCACAATGGCCAACCAGATGTCCAAGAAGGCCTACCGCAGGGGGCACAAAGGATAAAGTTCCCACTGTGTTGCTTCCACATCAACTCATATTCAGTTAGAGGCATGCTGCCACTGAATATGGAGGTTCCATTTTGTCATCATGGTGAACAGCCATTGATTAGGGTTGCCACCCTCTAGGTGGCACCTTGAGATCTCCTGCTATTACAATTGATTTCCAGACAACCAAGATCTGTTCTCCCAAAGAAAAAGGCTGCTTTGGAGGATAGACTCTATGGCATTATATCCTGCTGAGGTCCTGCCGCTCCCCAGACCCCAATATCTCCAAGCTCCACCCCCAAATGTCCAAGTATTTTCCAACCCACACCTAGCAACCCTAGCCATGGATGGTATTCCATGATTTTATCATATAGCACCATAAAATTTGACTGGATTTGGCTGTTCTCCCATAATACATTCTCAGTTACAAAGGCTTTAAAAATTAAACAATACAGGTAAAACTCTGAGTTATCACTGACTGTAATGAAAGCTAGTAATTTAAATACATTGAAAACAGGAATAGTTAGAAGTTCCAGGTAGCCACAGTACTCCAAAGAAAAATGCAAAAACAAAATCCATATTCTGGCATTTATTAAGACTAGACAAAATGATGCAAAAAGTATGCAATCTTTTGAGTTCTCCAGAACTCTTTGTCAGAGTGGGTGTTAAAAAGGGAGAATATCTGAAATGTCATCCTCCCCCCGCCCCACTTTTCAATATCTAACCTGATGAAGAATCCTGGAGAATTCAAGTTTCCATACTTTTGTGCCATTTTGGTTAGAAGATTGTGGATTTTGACATAAATGGAGGATTATGGATTTTGACATAGGAATACTGATGACGGTTACTTAAGATAGTGGAGACAATTGCCCACATTCAGAAGGGGCCTTCTAGACAGGGTTAAAGCATCCCTTGCTTGTGTTTGGATGAGTCTGGGGCAGAGCCAATTTGTTTGCCCCCTCAGCCTTGGATCAGATGAAAATATCATCCCCCTGTTAACAAAAAATTACCAACTTGAGATCTATATAACTTTTATTAACTTGGCAGATGCCAAACTGCAATTTAGGCAATCCCTCTGGTGTAAGCATCATAACTACAGTTCTTGGTAGTTAGCAGAGCAATGCAGGGTTGCTATACAAAACATTGCATGATATCAGGCACCCCTAAGGATGATGGATAACAAGGATTCTCAGGTGATGGGTGTGGGGGAAATTAAGGTTTTAAATGTAATCATCTTACAGTAGGAGAAAATAAGGCATGGAGGTTAAAGAGATTAAATGGCTTCTTCAAAGATACACAGCTACTGGCAGGGATAGGAATTGAACCTGGGCTCTTAAAGCTCTGAACCAAACAGGTGGGATCACACCACTAATGACCGACAGCCATAAAATGAGCCTCAAAAATCCTTTCACCTTGCATCCTAAAATCCTTTGGCATGTGTTTCTCAGTAGCTAATTTGTCTAACTGCAGCCACACATACACATGATTAATATAAATATGGACCATCAAGGTGAGATCCAGGACCCCTAGGGCATGTACTCTGGTGCAGGCTTTCATTGTAGCCTGCTCAAGGTTCAGGTGGACCAGTGCAACCCATAAATAAACCGCCAAAAATGTCATGCAGGCTCCAGCTCATTGTTTTCTGCTTCCAACGAGCTTGTAGTCCATGCCTACCCAGCAACTGCCACAAGATTGATTCATCAGTTGCCAAATGCCAAGCATTGTAGAAAGTCAAGGAGAAAATTCTGGCTGTATTTAAATCACAGAAATTTTAATAAAGATATTAAGGAAGGGAGTGTGCTTCTTTTCCCATCTGACCTGCATCTGCATGGAAAGCCAGAAATAACTAGCCCTGATCTACATAGGGTTGCCAAATCTGTTTTGGCCGGGAGCAGGGGGCTCCCGGCCGGTGTCTGAGGCGTGCGCGCCGCGTGTGCGTCACCCGGAAGTGACGTCACACACTGGGGCGGGGCTACGCCATTTGAGAGGAAAACAAAGAGTTTTCCCCTCAAATGGTGTGGCCCCGCCCCCAGCGTGCGACGTCACTTCCGGGTGACGCGCACGCGAGGGTAGGGTTTTCCCCGGGGCCGATTTTCGTCGCGTCGAAAATCGGGCCGTCAAAGCGGGCGATTCCCCGCCCCCCGGCGCCATTTGGGAACCCTAGATCTACAGAATGTTAGTCATGCCTCACTGGAAAAGTGAGGACTTTTCCAAGTTTCAACTAGCTTAAATCTCATTGATGGAAACAGGACAAGAAGTGCAGGTAATTTTCTCTGTGTTGGGAAACAGGGTCTGGTCAAACACTCTAAAAGTTGTTTTTTTTCAAATTCCTATCCTGAATTTGTGGGGTGAGAAGAGATTTGGGGTTGGAAAAGAGAACATATAGCATAGCTTTCCCCCCCTTTATAATTCAAAATCATACTGAGACAAGGATCTGTACAGATAGTAAGTTCACCCAATTCAAAACTTGGGTTTTGGTGGCAAAGCTCCCAGGGCCGGCTCGAGGTGTTTCTGCACCCTAGGCGAGGCTGCCTTGTGGTGCAGATGCCAACCTCCCGGTGGGGCCTGGACACCTCTGGAGCCAGCCACCCTTTTGCTACCGCCGCCACCGCCTCCTCCCCCTCCGCAGCTGTCAGACCCAGCAAGCACGCCCCACATGTTCCTGCAGCACCCTCCAAGATGGAAGAGAGATTTCTCTCGTGCTCCGCTTCCGAAGGCAGTTTGGGAGGGAGGTGGGGGGATCCTGTCTCCAGGCAGGGGATGCTCACCGGATGCCTCCCCCCAATTAGTGTGTGTGGCCCCTGGGGAGCCTGTTGCGGGGTTTTGATAGGGGGGGGGGGGAGGCACAGCTCGGCGCCCCATCCAGGGCCCAGCACTCTAGACGAATGCCTAGTTCGCCTAGTGGGTGACCCGGCCCTGAAAGCTCCACATTTGGCTTTGCACTCGCCCACTTTTACCTTTTAAAAAGCAGATATAAACCTATTATTCTACTCGCTCACTGAATCACAGCATTCGTTATTTTAAAAATTACTGCTCAGAATGTATATAGCAGCTTTTCCTAATTTTTGTCTAAGATTTCATGTTATGTTACCTCTATTTCGCGTTGCTATACCTGGAGATTTGGGGGTGGCAGGGTTTGGAGAGGGGAGGGACCTCAGCAGAGTACAATGCCACAGAGCCCACCGTCCAAAGCAGCCATTTTCTCCAGGGAAGCTGATCTTTATTATCTGGAGATCAGTTCAAATAGAGAGAGCTCTACAGGCCCCACGTAGGGGCTGGCAACCCTATCCATAACCTTACAACAGTCCTATATTTTCCCCATTGGAGAGACTGGAGCTATAAGGCAGAGTCACCCATGAGTTCATAGCTGAGCCTGGAAACAAGGTGTTCCATTCTGTGGCTCAGACTCAGGGCTGGTTCTCTGGCCAGCCCTCCCTAGCGAATGCCTGGGGGCAGCACAACAAGGGGAGGGATGCTGCCTGACACACTGCTGGTCTAGCTCCCAGCCACTGATGATGTGGGAGATGTCACATGCTGCCACAGATGCCTGGCTTGGTGGACCTGGCCAGTGGTAACACAGAGACTATCTACATGGATGTCCTTTCATTGGGGTGACAAAATACTTTGCACCAGCCCTTCCCAGACTGTTAACTGGCCTGCGATGCCTGTGCTTCCTTGAATATCCCTGAAACAGTGGAAGTTGGCAACCACTATTTGTGAAAATTCACACATGCTTTGGGAACCATTTTCACAGGATGCAAACAGAGAATCTAGCCAAGGAGCACAGTCCTGCCCATTAGGATTAGGGTGGGAGGTACCAATGGCTGAGAAGAGGAATTCGGGCCTGACAATATATGTTGTGTCTGCTTATAGCCTTTCTGTAGCCTTTCGGATTGTTTCTAAAGAATCTGTCCCAGCATGCTGGAAAATGGGAGATAACTGGTATGTGTGTGCGCGCACACACACACACACTTTCTGTGATTATGGGAAAGTGGACACAGCTCACACTGTATGTTGATAGGCCTAGCAGGGACCATCTGCTCACAGCAAGAGAGGATTACACTGCAGAGGGACAAAGGCTCTCCCCTCCCTTTCTTTGCTCTCCCTCCCCCACGAAGAGGTTGCTGGTGCCACCAAGCTCTGCTGTGTGAAACATGATGTTCCTGGGTGTAAAACCTCCTATAGTGGTAACCTGAAATTCAATGAATTGCTGAAAGATTTCTACAAGCCCTAAGTACTGACCTACCTGCTGCATCTCTGTGATTCCTTTGCCCTTTCCTCCTTCCAGACAGCCTCCGCTGGAGGCAGGTAATTCTGCCACGTCCCTTCATTGGATGAGACTGGCTCATTCAGCCACTGCTGATACAGAGACTCAAAATTACTTGCCTAAAGTGGAGGCTGCCTGTTACATCTCTATATGAGTCACTGTGCTAAGCTGGTCTCAAAAGATCAGTGACACAGGCAGAACTGCAGGGGATGAGCAATTCTTGCTCCCTCTGGAAATAAACCTTTTTTAAAACATAGTTGTGAAATGTGCCTCTGATTATACTGTATTTACTCAAAAGGAAAACAACCTTGAATATAAGACGACTATCCTAAAAAATATTACACACACACACACAAAATTACTGGACATAATGGTAACTTGTACATAAATGTAAGACAACCCCCTTTTTCATGGCATACACGGGGGGAAAAACCCTAGTCTTACATTTGGGTAACTACTATAACAGAAAAAAGAAGTATGTCTGAACTGCCGACAATTTGGGAAGTGCTGCTATGTGCTACGAACATGAGCCCTGTTCAGACTGCATGAAGTGCCTGGGCAACGGGTTGTTTCTGAGTCCAATGTATTTATTTGCTGCCTTCCAAAGCATTCACAATTTAAAATATGAAAAGACAACACAAGGAACAGCAAAGTGAAACAGAAGTACTCCCGTGGGGTCTTAGACTAACATAACCTATTCCAGCATAGACTTCCATGAATCAGAGATGAAGCGTGCTCTGACTCAAAAAACCTTGATTGGAATTAGAGTTGCCAAACTCAGGTGCGGCCTGGACATTTCCCAGAATTACAATTGATTTCCAGACCCCTGAAGGGCTGCTTTGGAGGGTGGGCTGTATGGCATTGTACCCTGCTGCGGTCACTCCCCTCCCTACCCCCACCGCCCCAAATCGCCAGGAACCTCCCAGAGTCGGCAACCCTAGTTGGAATGAATGCTGTTAGCCTTTAAGGTGCCATGGGGCTTCTGTTTGATTTTGCTGCAACATGGCTACCTCTCTGGAAGAATAACAGTAGAAACTGTCCCACGCTGTCGGCTGCCTTGACTGGACCTGACAGTATGAACGCCCTGCCTTGGGTATCTCTCTTGCCTTCCCCTCAGGTCACTCTGGTCTTTCATTAACCCCTAGGAAGATGGGGGAAGGGGTGCTCAAGTGGTTTACCCAATGCATGGAGGGCAGAATATTATTGTACCCACTGGGTGCTCCTGACCCAGCCAGGTACATTATGCACAGGTTCTGTACAGAAGCCCCAATCAACCTGCGAAAATCAAGAGCAGGACCAGTGGGTACAATTCCCCTTCTCCCCTCCACATATTGATTATCCACATATTCCATGTTGTCTTTACAGGGCCAATACACATGCAGTCTAGTCAGCCCACCCAAAAGTTGCTGAGCCACCACAGCCCCCTACACAAAGGCTGCTTTCATAGACATTGGATAATGCACTTTAGCAATCGTTTGCAATTGGATCTTCCTGTGTCAAACAGGAAAATCCAGTTGCAAATGATTGCTAAAGTGCATTGAAAGTGCACCATCCAATGTGTGTGAAAGCAGCCAAGATTCCCGCTAGAGTTCCCTTCATGCGACCCAGATTCAACCCCAGCAACATATGAAAAGAAATGACATGACATGCCCAGCTGTGTGGACTCCCAGGATAACCCCCTCCCCTAGGCAGCCCTTAGAGTTGCCAACCTCCAGCTGACACCTGGAGATCTTCTCTTACAAATGATCTCCTGCTGTTACAAATGGTCTCCAAGATCAGTTCCCTTGGAGAAAATGGATGCTTTGGAGGGTGGACTCTGTGGCATTTTCCCCTCCCCAAACCCCACCCTCCCCAGGTTCCACCCCAAAGTCTCCAGGCATTTCCCAACCCAGAGTCTGCAACCCTACAGCCCTTCTTTTCCCTGTCAAGTGCTCCTTCCCCTGAAAGAAAAGAGACGGAGATGTCAATGAAAGGATAACACCACAGGTGCAACCTAGGTTAGGCCTGTGCAAACAACACAATTTCTATGCTAGTTTATGATATGGAGAGATGAGCACTTAATGTTTGTGGTCCCAGTTGATGATTCAATGTGTGTTTTCTTTAGGGGCTGGATGAACAGTTAAGGTCTTTTTAATTGTCAGGGCTCAGCATACTCCACAATTTAAAAAATAATAATAACATTTTGTATCCAGACCACTGAAATCTTGTTCCAAAAAGAAACCCCAATGTGTATTAATCATGCAAATTTTGCATGGTTTGTTCTGAACTGTTTTGTATAGTTCATTCTGGTTTTGCGAGTCATTGGTTAGGGGAGACTGATGAAGCATTAAAACCTATTCCCCAGCCCCTGAAAAATGTATTTCACTAATGGCAAAATCCTTCCACCTGCTCTTGACTCTATGAAGTAATAAACATACCCAGGCTTCAAAGCTGCCTTCAAAATCTCATGAAAGCTTCCTGTTTTGTGGGCAAGGGCCAAGATGCTGGGAAGGATCATCTCATTCACTTTCTCAGTTGCACTAAAGCTGTATAAACACATAGGCCCTGCCAGACCGCTTAGACACATCAAGCACCTGGAAACTGATCATATGGCTACTACATTCATGCAGCCCCACACAAAAAATGCCAGCGAGCAGGTACGTGCAAAAAAGAGACATAGCCTTTCGCAATCATTGTTGAACCGAAACATATAGCCTAGCCACAAGACCAGTCGCTGCATACAGATGGCTGCTCTCACTCTCTGCGACTCTGGAGAAAAACAACAAAGATGAAGACGAAGAAGAAGAGTTGGTTTTATACCCCACCCTTCACTACCTGAAGGGAGTCTCAGAGCAGCTTACAATCACCTTCCCTTGTTCTCCCCTGTGAGGTAGGTGAGGCTGAGAGAGCTCTGAGAGAACTGCTCTTGAGAAAACAGTTCTGAGAGAACGGTGACTGACCCAAGGTCACCCAGCTGGCTGCATGTGGAGGACTGGGGAATTGAACCTGGTTAGAGTCCGCCGCTCTTAACCACTACACCAAAGTGGCTCACAAGGCAGAACCTTTTCAGGAGAGGTGGACAAAAGCTACCTGAACCTTTGCCCTTATACTTCCCCAGCAGAAAGGGCTAGAGACTAACATTTTAAAATGAAAGTTGGGAGTTCAAAGGAACTAGGAAATTCTGGCAATAGATTGTTATATTACTGCACTACAGCGCAAAAGCAAATTAGGTCCCGTTCACACGAGGGGATTTGGGCCAGTAGCGGGACAGTTCGGGGGCGGATCAAACCAGCGCGATCACACCACAACATCTGTGAAGCGTGGTGCTTCCGTCCCCGAACTGGCCCATCCACTCGATGATTCGGATCAAGTAGGAGCCACCTACCGAGGTGGTTCATCTCCCTGCTGCGTCGCAAACCAGGAGTCTGATCGCCGGCGCAGGGATGTGCCGGCGCGTCCCCGGCTCCGAGCTGAACTGCACATGCTCGGACATGCGCAGTTCGGCTGACTCGGCGTCCGAACTGTGTTTTCTCCCCGGCGTCTGCTTGTGCCGGGGAGAAGAGGCGGCGCGGCCAGGGGATCCATGGGATCCCGCCGCGCCGTGTCAACTTTGGCGCGGCTTTTAAAAGCCACGCTTTTGCCGCTTTTTCCCCTGCCGTGTGGCAGGGGCCTTACTGATTTTTTTTTTTAAGTCCTCCAAAAGTCTTCCAGTGGTAGAGGAAATGGTAGCTGAAGGAAAATTGTGTTGATGTAGGCAGGACCACTGAAAATGAACCCTTCCTGTTCAGATAGTGTGCAAATGCGCTTGGACTGTGTTCTTTCAAATATAGCAAAGAAGACTGGGAAACACTGGAGCAAAGCAGTGAAAACCTTGTAAAGTCGGTGATTAGAGAACAACGTTGTGTGGATGCTAAAAAAAACAAATAAAAGTCCTCCAATCTGGAAGCAAAGGCAGAGCAAAACCTCCACAGGGAAGCAGCTAAGGAGACAAAAGGCCACTGAGAGTTTTCAGCTGCAAAGGGCCCTTTGTCATGGCAAGAGCCACCTTAGAAACTAGACACTTGTCTTCTGCATTGAGAGAAATTTGTTCTATAGGTGGCTGTACATTATTTTGAAGTTAACACTTGACAGATTTTTTTTTGTAAGGGGAAACTAAACAGAAAATAAAACAAATGATTCCTTCTTCTCCCAGAGGAACAAACATTACTATTGTTGATTTCTGAGAATTACCCTGTTCAGTTGAATAATCCTATTAAGTAAAGCTAGGAGAAAAAAATGGAAAGAAGTTATACAAAACCGCCCTACATGTTAGGCTGGGTGGAGTAAGTAGCTCTTATTTTTGGTAATCAACAAGGGCAGTGGCTCTACCAAAATAACTATTTAGACAGTGTTCAAACCCCACACACCTCACAACAGCGTAGGCACTGAAGAGAAGAAAAAATTTCCAGAACAGATCTAAGAACACCATGTGCCCCCTACAATATCATTGTATACAAATCTGTGATTTCTTTCCCAAATGTCTACACCAAAGGACTTGAGGTGGCTTATAGAGACAATGTTAACCATTTAAAATTACCAGCATAAACTAATTGTGTATTAAAATCACACTTAAAAAGAAATATAATCAACAGAAACCCTATGCAAAGAAATATGTGATTAGATGGAAACTAAATCTGTGGAGAGGATCTTCATCAATTTCTGTTGAACTAGGATTACTGTGCAAAAAAGAAAAAAAAATCCTCAAGTTTGTTACCTAGACTGTATCTGAAGATCTAATAATTAGTGAGAGATTCTGAAGTCTTCATCCAAAGCTTCAATTAGCTGGAAGGCTTAAATTTCTCACCATCCCCCCCAACTCTTCTCCCAAACAGGTCCGCCCTGGCCATCGGCAGGGGGCTGGAGGGGTAGGGTTACCACATCCATTTTAGGAATCTCAGTGGGGTATATAATGCCACAGAGTCCACCCTCCAAAGCATCAAGTTTCTCCAGGGGAACTGATCGTTGTAGTCTGGAGAGGAGTTGTAATTCTGCGGAATCCCCAGGCCCCACCTGGAGGCTGGCATCCCTAGGGCCCACGAATGGCAGTGGGGGCCCTGCATCCAGCTGAAAAGACCAAGACCAGGAGGGCCCTCCTCCTCAATAGGGACACCAGCCTTCTTCAGGCAGCCCTGCCTTTGGACTGGAGAACAGGTTAACCTTTGCTGTCTGCTTCCCTGATCCACAACTGAAAAGGGAGGGGCCTTTTGGAATATGGAGTCTTCACCCTTGTAGCTACCATATATCGTTCATCTGCAGTGCTCCCGGTGCCTCTGAATCTATCACACTTGTCCATACCCATCACAGTAACTTCCTAGCACTCACAGCCGCAGGGGCAAGCTTGAAATGAGCAATTTTAATACACATGATAATAAATGACAGGCATTTCAACGTTCACACTGATGACTCTGGCATTTTTGTCACCTCCATAAATCACATTTAATTGTAATTGTTAAAAATGGATGGGGAACAGGTCAGCTGAACACCAGCAGCGGACTGAGTAAAAAGAATTGCTTGTAATATAATTGCCTGAGCTGCTTTTCACCCAAACTAGCCAAACCTGGAATATAGTCTTAAGGCCAAAAAAGGACCGGTATCAGCAAAGTGACTGAATGAATACCTAGGAATGATCTTGTGTATGTTACTTACATTTGTGGGAGGCTCTAACAGGTTTTCATTGTTGTCCTCATGAAGGAGAGTGATGTTTCAGGTGAGTAGCCCAGCTGGTCTGCAGTGCAAGAGCAAGATAAGAGTCCAGCAGCACCTTAAAGACCCACAAGATTTCCAGGGTACCTGCTTTCGACTGTCCAAACTCCCTTCCTATCTCCCAAGTATCTGATGAAGGAAGCTTTGATTCTCCAAAGCTTATATCATCGTTGGTCTTTAATGGTGCCACTGGACTCGAACCTTGGAGATCAAAGTTTTTGATGTGCTAATGAAGGGCAATGCAGAAAAGGCACCCTTGGTGACTCAACAATAAAATCCCAACAACTAGAACTGGGAAACAATGTGTGTGTGTGTGTGTGTGTGTGTGTGTGTACACACTCTGGGCAAGCATGAAATATGTTTTTGGTAGCTTGCCCAGAAGTGTGTATACACATACATATTGAGATCATCCATAACGTTCTCTGAATTCTCTTTTTTTAACCCCCCACCCACCCATAGAAATGCTGTATTTTTTCCTTTCACAGATTTTGCTTCCCTGCTGTGCCCACTATGAAATGATACATTAACATGTCATGACTGAGATGTTTTATCACCTGCTGCTGTCTGAATAGAAAATGATGCTGTCAGCTGCTGTTAATAGATCTTTTGCGCTTTTTAAAAACACCGTTGGGTTAGTACATATTTCTTAAAGGCTGCCGTGAGCAACCACGGGTAATTTTTTAAAAAACAGAGGATACAGATTATAAAAAATGTAAGCAAGTAATTAAATAAAATATAACGCGCTGAATGAGCCTGAATTCAGAACTCTTTGCAAAGCTCTTCATAAAGTTGAGGAGGTAGTGGGGTGAAGGTAACGAACGTCGGTCCCTCGTCCTTCGCAGGGGCCTTCTTTGCTGAGCCGCTCAGCCGCCCCGACCTTCCTGCTTCCTTGCTCAGCGGTACACAGATAAAAATATTCCCTGACTCCACGCAGGCCTCGGCCTACAAAAGCGTCCAAGGAAGGCACCGATCTCCGGCGCTCCAATCCGTGACAGCTTTTCGCCCAGGTCAACGGAGGACAACTTCCATATGCGTGGGGTGGGGGTGGGGGTGAAGCTTGCGAAGGGCGGGCCTTGGTGACGCCTCAATGTCATATGCAAATCACGGCAAAGTCACCACAGGCTTCCAATCCCGAGCAGCCAATGGGGAGAGAGATCCACCTTAAACTCTAATTCCGTTGGCCGAGAAACAAACAACAAAGAGGCGAAAAAAGAAGGGACTGTAGAAGGAGAGAAATCAGCAGCCGATCGGTGAAACCCACTAACCGGCTCCACAAACGGGATGTCGCCTTGCCACTGGCGCAAGCCAGCTCTTTGTTCCCAGCCGTTTCCCCTGCTGGCGCATCAAAGAGGCCGCCACCCTCCTCGTCTCTCAGTAGATGACGGGGATTCTAGTCCCGTGCAGGTTTGTTTGGTTCTGGCCGACCTAACTCGGCACGCATCTCCGTTTCCGTGAAAGGCCAGATGCTGCAGGGAGAAGAGCTTTGTTTGCAACCGCGTATTTCACCCCTTTCCGACTCCTCCCCCAGTATAATGAATATTATAGTTTACAGTGCCAGAGAAGCCATCGATCGAATATATGTCCCCTTGGAAATATTCACCGGAGAAATCCTACCGGGGGGGGGGGGGGGTGTGGAGGAAGATCAGCAGAGCCCAACAAACCAAAAGCCTTTTTTTGCCTTTCTGTTCCAGAGCCCGTAGCGGTGGCTGGCAGGACTGCAGTGGCTCTTCAAAATAGCGCCAGCCTCGGAAAGAGCTGAAGCGCCAGCAGCCACCCCGCCGCTCCGATCTGCAGTTAATTATGAGGAACATTTTCCATTCGTCTGTTATGACCTCAGTGAGACAGGCTCCATGCAAACACAAGGGAACGTTGGCCTGCTCGCCTCCCTTCTTCGACCCCCCGCCCGCTATTATTATTAATATCTGCCCTTTTGGGGTCGCCAAAGCAAGCCAGGACAAAAGGCTCTTTCTGCACTTCACAGACAGTCAGTGACAAACAAGCCAGATCGCAATGCCCTCGGCTCTGGCGAGCTCCTGCAGTCTTTGTTTAACGCCGCGAATTTTTCCAATAAAACCTTTAGTGTCGATAAGAAGGCTCTGTTTTTTGGGGGGAGAGGGCGTTCTCAAAAACCCACAGACATTCTCTCCCCCCCTCTCGTTTTACGCACCTCCATTAATTTACAAGTCAAAGCAGAGGTTGATGGGGGGGGGGTAAAGTAAACACAAGCGTCCCCCCACTCGAATGCCCCGAAACCTCTGCTTGGTGCCTCTTGACTGTCTGTTTCGGAACTCACAACAAAGCAAAGATTACATACACCACCCCCCCCCCCCGTGTTTAGCTTTCTCTTCTCCCAGGGTAATTTTATTCGCCATTTCCCCGCCAACCAGAGAATGAAATCATAACGCGTCCATAACAACATATTCAGAAGCATAAAAGCGATGCTCCCGGTCGTATCCCAGCTGCGAAATACAAAGGGAATTTAAATGCCACACCAGCAGGGAAGGTGATATCAGAGCTGAGTGCCACAAGCCATTAAAATGCGTGACATGCAAAGGGATGGCTCTCAGCGACGGAAAAGGCAAAAACAAACAAACAGAAACCCACCCCACAGGGAGCGTTCGGTTCCACCACAAAGAGAGGGTCCTCAAGTTTGCAGAGAAATCGGCCGCACAGAAATATGGAAGGAAAGAACGCTTACCTTGCCTTTAATGTCATCAAATGTTTTGTAAACAACGTCACAAAGAAAACCGACAAGATTTTTTTTAAAGCACCAGCTTTAGGTAGAGTCTGTGAGGTAGTTTTAATTGAAATCAACCAAGATCGATAATAGAAATGATTTTTGTTCTTTAAAAGAAAAAAAGACCCCCCACAAAAAGGATGCAGGGGAAGAGAAGGTAGGCGGCGGCGGTGATGATTTGAACGGCGTTTCAGATCTTCTCAGAAGATATACACCATTGCGAGCTGCATGCGGCTCCTCTTGCGTCCGGACACCCTCCCTCCCCTGGCTGCAGTCTTGGTATTATTATTTTTCTGTTATTGCTGAATCCCCAGTTGATCTCGGCTCAGAAATTAGAACGTTCAAACAGCTGATTGTGGCGTCACAAAGGGGCCCGCCCGCTGTCGGCGTTGCGGCCGTCCGCAACAGCCAATAGGAGACAGACAACGGCTGGAAGGCGGGGCTTTTCGAGAAGTCGTGGGTGGAGCTTCTGCTGCTCCACGTGAACTCCCGGACCCGTGGAAGGGAAATGTATTGGGTCTGGGTGGCGGCCGTAGGAATACGATCTGGTCATTGGGCCTGGGGTGTACGACGGAAAACAAGGGACACCCCCCTCACCGGAATGCCTCCGGGACAGAGAGACTGAGCTCAAGGCTCTCCTTCCGCGCCTCTCCCCACCCGTTTTGTAATCCGACTAAAAAAGGATCAGGCAGTTCCTGTTGATTATATATATATATTTAAAAGAGTCATTCGGGACTCGAATATAGAATTGACACGTTTAAGATCATGAAAGCAAAGCCTTTCCACTCCATTGCTAGAATTCCTCTTAAAGACAAGTGACAAGATTCGAAGCATCAGGAATAATACCTTTTTAAGGACTTGCTCTACAGTGCAAGCTGTTGTGTTACAGGGAACTCATGTACCAGCTGCATATTCAGAGGGAAAATCAGTCTGAAAGGACTTTGCATATTCACTCAGAAATCGTTGTCAAGATCCACATATGCAGATTGTTTCATTTTTATAAAGGTGAGGGAGAGTTTGTGTGGATTTGCCATATACGAAGGTCTGTGGTATCACAAGGGCTCCTTGTGCAAGAATTCTCTTTGGAAACATAAACACCAGCAATAAGTCACGTAAAGATCTTGCTGGTTCTTCTCAAGATGAAGAGCCAAAATAAAGATGAAATTACAGTGCCCTCCTAAACAGAGTTAGACCCTCCTGAATCCCTGGAATTATGCTGTTAATCTCTCTGGAAGGTTTTTGTTAGTTAAAAGGAAGGAGGTTGTTGCTGCCTGAGTTGTTGCATACTGTGTAGGGGCTAGTGTAGTATGGGAGTTTAAGCTGTGAACAAGGAAGTTCAAATCTTGCCCCAGTCATGAATTCGCAATGGGCTGTTATGCAACAGACACTTTTAGTCTCCCAACTTGCAAAATGGAAATAACTTTAACCTACCTCATAGGATCATTGTAAGGATTACTGAGGGCGTGTGTAGAAAAGTACGCAGACGGAGAGTGATTTCAGCAAAGCGTACTTTATTTGAACAGGAACAAGACGACTTTGGCCGGCGCGCGGGCCGGCCTATATCCCCAGAGAAACCACCACCCAAAACACACCCCTACTTTCCAATAGGTTATTTACAGTGGCCGAGAGTCCCATAGGCTCTCAGCCGGGAACCTAGCCCCCTGATTGGAGCAGGCTAGGATCCGCATAGTCCATTTTCTCTTGGAGCAAAGCTCGACGTTTGTGTCTGACCACGTGGAGCCCAAGCGGGCCACGCGGTCTGGACTGGATACATTACACCCCTCCCCCCTTGGTCCACAATGCACCCACAGACGAAGTCCTTCAGGTGGGCTGGTAACTTCCTGGTGCGGGTAGAGCAGCGAAGTTCAGGGACTGCTGCGGCTTCCACCCCTGAAGCCCTCATAGGCGAGCTGGCCGGGAGAGGTGCTGGGGGCGACGGTGCCAGCATCCCCAGCACCTCCAGAAGAGGTGTCTCAGTTTCTACCAAGGGTAGAGGTCGGGGGTTGGCCACCGGGATTTGGGTGTGGGGTGAAATCTCCGGAGTCATGTCCAAGTCCTCGGGGTCCAATGGCATCATCCAGTGGCATAGCTGGTCAATGTGACAGTGTAGAACCTGGCCATCTTCACAAGAGACCTCATACGATCTGGGGCCCTTAACTCGTATGACTCGTGCCGGGATCCAGGCGGGTCCCCGGGCATGGTTCCGTGCATACATGGGATCTTCCGGGAAGAAACCCCTGGCTGCCTCGTGCGTCTCCGTGCCTGGTGCCTCTGCTGATGCCCGGTCGGGGTGGAGGCAATCCAACCGGGTTGCCAGGCGGCGGCCCAGAAGTAGCTCTGCCGGGCTGCGCCCCGTCATGGTGTAGGGTGTCATTCGCTGGCCAAAAAGGAAAGCCGCCAGTTTATAATCCCAGTCCGGGGAGTCCAAGCAGCGGAGAGTGTCCTTTGTGGTTCTGACCATGCACTCGGCCTGGCCATTGGTGGCAGGGTGGAACAGGGCAGCCTGGACATGGCGGATACCGTAGTAACTCATGAATTCCTGGAATTTGCTAACGTGAACGCCGTCCCGTTGTCCGTGACCAGAGTGTCTGGAATTCCCTGGGGGCTGAAGATCCACCACATCGCCCGGATGGCCGCCTTTGAGGAGGTGGAGGGCACAGGAACTACCTCCAGCCACTTGCTGAAGGAATCCACCAGGATAAAGAAGAGTTGCCCCTGGACCGGTCCCACAAAGTCCAAGTGTAACCAGGGGCAGTGGGAAGATTCCCAAGCCCATTCCGGGGCTCAGGGAGGCTCGGGCCGGGATGCTTGGCAGGGATTGCACCGCTTCACCACATCCTCTATGTCCCGGTCCAACCCCAGCCACCAGACGTAGCTCCGGGCCAAGGCTTTCATGCCCACCACCCCGGGGTGTGCTTTGTGAAGGTTGGTGAGGACCCACTTCCGTAGGGGCTTGGGAATGACCACCCTACTTCCCCACATGACACAGCCCCGGTGGACAGACAGCTCGTCCTTCCGAGAAGCAAAGGGCATTACGTCAGGGTCTCCTTTGGCCGCGGGCCACCCCCTCACCACCCAGTCCAAAACCCGGCACAGTACCTTATCCTTGGAGGTGCCATGAGCCACCTCAGCGACGTGGACCGGCCAATCCGGAAGGGACTCCAGGAGAGCGATCTGGTGGGTGGGAGCTGGATCTGGGTCACAGACTGGCAGCGGTAGGCAGCTTAGGGCGTCTGCATGGCCCATTGCCTTGCCGGGGCGATGGACAAAAGCGTAGGAGTACCCCGCCAGAAAAAATAGACCAGCGGAGCACCCGGGGTGAAATTATCTGAGGGGTCTGGGGCCAGGAGGCCCAGCAGCAGCTTGTGGTCCATGAGAACCGTGAAGGGCTGCCCGTACAGATAGTGGTGAAACGTTTTCACCCCCGGCACAATCGCCAGCGCCTCCTTATTGATCGCATAATTGTGCTCAGCAGCTGACAGAGTCCTGGAATAGTACGCAACCGGGACCTTGCGGCCGTCCAGCAGCTGGTGGCCCAGGACTGCTCCCACTCCGTAAGGGGAAGTGTCACAGGCCAGCTCCACCGGGAGCACCTCGTTGAAATGCGCCAGGGCTGCATTCGAGACGAGCAGGTCTTTGACCGCCTGGAACGTAGCTGCTTGTGGCGGACCCCAGACCCATGGTGCCGACTTGTCCAGGAGGCGATGGAGCGGTTCTGCGACTGCAGCTTTGAGGAGCAAAAAGGAGTGGTAGAAGTTCAGGAGCCCCAAAAAGGCCTGCAGTCTGGACTTGGACGCTGGAGGCGGCGCTTGCGTGATGGCAGTCACCTTGTCCGTGGTGGGGCGGATGCCTGAAGTGTCAACCATGAAGCCCAGGAACTCGATGCAAGGCACCCCAAAGAGGCATTTCTCCCGCTTGACTTTGTGCCCGGCTGCATCGAAACGTCGTAGAATGACCCTCAAATGGTCCGCGAAGGACGAGTCATCCGGAGCCGCAATCAGCACGTCGTCTAGAAACAGCTGAATCCTGGGGATGCCTTTCAGGAGAGAATCCATAAAAGATTTAAAAATCCCTGGCGCGACCGAGACTTCGAACTGGAGGCGGTGAACCTTGAACGCCTCCCTGTGTGTTGTGATCGTTTGGGCTTCAGCCGTGGTGGCATCAACCGGCAGTTGTTGATACGCCTGTGCCAAGTCCAACTTGCCAAAGACCCGGGCCCCGCCAAAGCCGCCAACACGTGGCTCACCATCAGCACCGGATAAGCGTGTGCCTGCAGAGCCTTGTTTAGCGTGCATTTGTAATCAGCACAAATGCGCACGTCCCTGTTGGACTTCACCGGGGTGACTATGGCGGTCTCCCACCGTGCCGACGTGACCGGTTCCAGAACCCATTGCTCCATCTTGCTCAGCCTCGATTTTCAGCTTCATTGCTAGTGGCGGCAGCCTGGTCTTGACGCAGATGGGCCGCACCGCTGGGTCGAGATCCAGGGAGATGGGGGGGCTCAGGGTGCCATCAAAAACGCGGGGAAATTCTGTGCACACCGCACCAAAATCCCATGACCCTACCCGGTGGATTCCATTCAGAGAGAGTCCCAGGGCCTCGAACCAAGAGAGTCCCAGCAGGCTGGAGAGAGGCCTATCCACCACCAACAGGTCAAGGGTGCCGTTAAAGTTTTTGAACTGTACCCGGAACTTGCCCCAGCCCAGCATCGCCACGGGGTTCTTGTTGAAGTCCCTTAACCGGAAACCCCGCGAGTTCTGAAGCGGGGGGGCCCCCTTCGGACACAGCAGGCGGAGTGTGTCTGCAGAGATAATGGAGTAGGTCGACCCTGTGTCGATCTCCATGCTGCAGGGGGATCCCTCTATAATAACCGTGACATGCAACTTGTTGGGGCCATCGGGGGGCAAATTACAGATCAGGTGCTGCGGAAAGTGGGCCGATAGGGTGTGGAGGTCACTGAGCAGCTCCAGCGTGGTCTGGTGGGCGGACGGCTTCTGGCATTACCCCTTGGAGCGGCAAACCCGGGAAATGTGCCCCGATTTGTTGCAGGTCCGGCAGACAGTGTTTCAGAAGTGACACGACCGGCGCTCGTGGTCCTCTCCGCAGCTGCTGCATGGGGCAGGGGCTGTTGAAGGAGCTTTGCCCGCTTTGGTGACCGGCTGAGACGACCGACGACGGACCTGGTGCACCTTGTCCCTATTCTTGGAGTCGTCTGACTCAAGCATTGCTTGTGTGCGATGGACCGACCGCCCGCGGCGGTCTTGGTGCGTCTTCTCATAGGCCGTGGACTCCCTGAGTGCCTTTTCCAGGGTCAGGTCATCCTGGCTAACCAGTCTCCATCGGAGTTTGGGTTCCCGTAGGCCCAACAGGAACTGGTTCAGCAAGGTGTCCTCCAGGTGGGGGAAGGAACACTGGGTGGCCGTCCGCCGGAGCCCGGTCAAGAACTCAGAGGCCGGCTCTTCTGGCCCCTGGACTCGCACAAAAAAGTCCATGCGCTCCACAAACCTGGTGGGCTTTGGTGAAAGGTGGTTGGTCAGTGTTTTCACCAGCTCCCCATAGGACTCATCCTTGGTCTGCTTTGGCGCGATGAGGTCCTTTAGCAGCAAGACGGTGTCTATGCCACGGAACCGGAGGAGATGGGCCTTCTTCTTACCCGGGTCTACAATGTCGTGGCAGTCGAAGTAGCTCTCCAGGATCTCGAGCCAGGTCTCCCACTGCGCGGGTTGGGAAATGTCGAAAGTGGTGATGCTTTTCTGGGAGGTCGCCATCGAGCTGCGGCCACGTGGTGTGAGTAGCTCAGGAACAGCGCCAGCGGCGGTTGGAGCGAAGCGGGGAGCGCTGTTGCTCTCGGGGTCAGCAGGGTGATGCTTGTCGTTGTGGAGAGACAGAGTGGTGCGGTGCTGCTCTCGGGGTCAGTGGTGCGATGCTCGAGCTCGGGATCGGTGCCATAAGCGGCGCTTCTAGAAGACACTCGATGCTGGCGGCAGTGGCGATTTCGGCGCAGTGGCTCACGGCGATGTCCGGGACGTGGTCTCTGTTCCGAGGGAGATGTATCCCATCCTCGTCGCCAGTGAAAAGTACGCAGATGGAGAGTGATTTCAGCAAAACATACTTTATTTGAACAGGAACAAGACAACTTTGTCCAGCACGCAGGCTGGCTTATATCCCCCGAGGAACTGCCACCCAAAACACACCCCTACTTCCCAATAGGTTATTTACAGTGGTCGAGAGTCCCATAGGCTCTCGGCTGGAAACCTAGCCCCGATTGGAGCGGGCTAGGATCCGCATAGTCCATTGTCTCTTGGAGCGAAGCTCGACATTTGTGTCTGACCGTGTGGAGCCCGAGCCGGCCACGCGGTCTGGACTGGATACATTACATGTGTGGATGTGTACAGTCTGAGCAATGAGCCCACTGTAGAAGAACACTTACCATGTTTGTTCAGACATAAATGTTCTCTCCAAGGGAAGCCTGTCCTTCCTGTTTGCTGCTGAAGCTGGATGTCCACATTGCTGATTGGCTGGGTCCCTGTGATGTCATAAGGCTACTCCTCCCTCATGCTCTAGAGCAGTTTTTCAACCTTTAAAAAGTTTGTGTGTGGTGTTAAATAAGGTGAGGGACAGATGTTCAAGTGAACATACATGATGGACTTTAGAACATTTCTTTTTGAAGGTGGGGGATGAGGGAGGGGGAAGGACAGTCAACTGAGTCAGAATTCAGTACAACTGACACTACTTGTGAACACTGGGAGGAAGCTGGGCTCACTCTGCTCATTTTTGTATGTCTGAATGCATCTTGAAATAATGTGTGTGAAGTACCATAAACAGCACCCATCCATTTTCTGCTAACCTGCCATAATCACCTTTGTTCTTTGGCCTCCAAGAAGTAGGTGTGTTGTTGGCATCCTTGAACAATACATGCTAGACATGAAAGGCAAAGTCTTGTTTTGAGTCACAAGATTAATTTTGCCTTAATCTGTTTCATACAAGAGGGGAATGAAATTAGATAACCAGCAGGAGATTCTGCATACCAGAGATGTAACAGAAGTCCTTTTATCAGACCTTGCTCATCCAAAACCACAGCTTATCTGCATGAATGAGGCTGCTAGAATAACTAGCTGGAAGGAAGAATACAGAAGTGGTGAAGGTGCGTCCCCCTCTCACACAGATGTGGCCTTCCTCTTGCAATGACAGTGGAGCTGGAGTTCCAGCTTTAAAAAGAACCAGTAAAGACCCAGGAAGCAGCAGAAGTGACAAAATGAACCTTAGTTTGCTTTTATGTGTGTGTGTAAAGTGTCATCAAGTTACAGCAGACTTATGGCAACCCCACAAGGTTTTCCGCAAGAGATTAACAGAGGTGGTTTGCCATTGCCTGCTTCTACGTAGTGATCCTGGACTTCATTGGTAGTCTCCCACTCAAGGGCCAGTCCTACTTAGCTTCCAAGATCTTGTCAGAGTGGGCTTGTCTGAGCCATCCAGGTCTGGGCAACTTGTTTGGGGGAATGATAAATTGAAGACTGTCCTGCCAAAGAGGTCAAACTTTGAGGGATGCTTTCTGGTTTGGAATGTCCTAATTAAATTAGTTTGTCTGAAAGAATTTCATTCATCTTTTTGCTGACCCATTTGTACATTTATTGATGAGCATAACACAAATCCAGTCACCCAAATCCATGGCAAGCACTGATTGGCTTCTTGGCCTTTGGATCATATGCTGTGGAGGGGCTCTGGCTCAATGGTGGAGCATCTGCTTAGCATATAGAAGCTCCTAGGTTCAGTTCCTGGTATCTCCTGTTTTAAAATGATCAGGTGGTATGTGATGTCAAAGACCTCCACTGGAGACCCTGGAGAATCACTGTCAGTCAGAATGTACAGTACTAACCTTGATAGACCAATGGCCTGACTCAATATAAGGCAGCTTTATCTATGTGCAGGATGAGAATTCCAAATCAGTGCTACTAGCCTGTGGCTGTTGATGAGAAAATGGTAGAAATTCTGGTTCTGTTTGGTATGCAAACTAGAAGTGGATGATGATGGAAGAGTTTTTCCCTCTATTTAATCCCAAATCTATATTTTGCTAATAATTATACGTAGCATTTATACAGCATTTTCACTTGTATTTCTATGCGGGCAATAGGCTAGCACTACAAAATTATTCACAAAGTTACTTGGACAAATTATTAGGGATTGTGGTCTATAGTACTGTGTCTAGTCTGCTGTAAATGGTATCCTGCTGTGTAATTTTGCGTAATTTAATATGTCATGTTAACATTTATGCTTTGCTTCAGTTCTGCTTTTTAGATTTCTAGTTGGTTCTGCAGCTAGGGATGGGCACAAACCGGCTCACGAACTGAAGTTCGTCATGAATTTTGTGTGGTTTCTGGTATGCAGAGCAGTGTTCGTGAACTGAAGAACTTCCACGAACTTCCATGAATTTTGATACAGTCTGTGGCAGTTTGTGAAGAGCAGAAAGCAGGGGGTTAAATGGCTCTGAGCCATTTAAACCCCTGCTTTTGGCTCTTCACGAGAAACAGTTGAGCCTGCAGCTCTGCTATTTGGTTTTAATGGCTCCAAGCTATTTAAACCAAACAGCTGAGTGGCAGGGAGCTTGGAGCCCATTTAACCCCTGCTTTTTGCTCCCTGACGCTTTTCATAGGGAGCAGAAAGTAGCAGTTTAAACTTTAAATGGCTCACAAACAGATATAAACCAGTTCAGTTCATGAACCATGAACTGCACTGCAAAAATGTGGTTTGTGCCGATCCCTATCTATTGTTTATTCAATGTCCCATCCTGTTAATTGTGTCAATTTACTGTGTGTAATCCACCTTGAGTCCCAGTGAGAAAGGTGGACTATAAATAACATAAATGAATAAATAATTATCACAACATTCCTGTAAGGTAGGGCAATGTTATACCTAGTCAGGGATAGGGGACTGAGTGGGTTGCCTGAGGCTACCTGGTAAACCTTCTATGCATGTGTGTAGCAGAGATGAGATCTGAACCAGCTTGGATCATAGCTCTGTATTATAGAATGGCACTCTTCTAGGTCCACTTAAATCAATGGGCTTAGAAGGGTGTAACTCTGTTTAGGACTGCATATTCTTGTTACACCAGAAACTGAATTAGAAGTGTTTTGTCTACAAAACATACATCAAGCAAAGTCATTAAAATAATTGCCTTAACTGGAACATAAATAGGGCTAATCTGACATTTCTGTGTGTACAATTATTAGAATCATTCATGGACATTATGTGGGGAAAATGAAGGTAGCCTGCCTGTAAGTATGTTGTTTACATTATATTTTGTATACAACACATGTATACACATTATGTGTGTGTCCATACTGTATGACTTTAAAGGCTTGGCAGTTTAAAACAAAAGTTTGTTACACTCACACAATGGGAAGCCTCCCAGTTGACCAGGGTTCCTTGTAGTTAGTACAGAACTTATGTGTTTCTTTCTAATAGCATACAAAGCAGCCTCCCTGTCTTGAAATTCACCAGGCAGTAGAACTAGGCAGTAGAACTAGGCAGCCTAATCTACATAACCCAGGAACTAGAGTCTCACCCTGTCACTGGCTTTGTGTACTTTGGTAGGACTGTATGCTCTATGTGCCATATAAATATTTTTTCTTGTTGGTGTGGCAATGGTGGTGGAATGGGATTCCAGAAACTTGGCAGGCTGAAATAGGTTAAATTATGTCGTCAGCTGATACTGTCACGCTAAGACCTTAAACTGGACTTAATGAGAGCTCCTCCACACACAATGTTTCAGGAACTTCCTTAGTAAAGAGACCTTTGCACTGTGTGCAGGTTGATGGAACCCAGACTGTCCAAAACAGACTGTAGCAATTGGAACTGTTATTTGCTGGGTGTCAGACTAGGGAGATCCAGGGTCTGATTTCCACTCTGCCATGAATGGATGACTTTGGGCCAGCCACACACTCTCAGCCTAATCTACCTCACAGGGTTGTTGTGAGCAGGGGTCATTTCGTAGAAAAAGAGGTGCAGGAGCTCATTAGCATAACTTATTTGCATATGCCACACTCCATGACATCACCGGAAGTGTGTCAGAAGGCAACCCCCACCACTCAGGCTCCACTGGACTCTTTTGGATTGCTAGCTATTGGGGGGGGGATGTGCAGATCTGCCCTCGCAGAGGAGGGAGAGCTTGTACCTGAAGGCGGGCCAGGGGGGGCTCTGCAACTTACCTGGCTGCTTCTTGCTCTGACTGAGGGCTGCTGGGAGCAGGGGGCGGGGCTTGTTGCATGTGCCCAGCCCCTGGGCTCCTTACTGTTGGAGCTCTGCTCCTGTGCGCTCCCGCAGGAAATGACCCCTGGTTGTGAGGATAAAATGGAGGAGAAGAAAACAGTTGTCGCTGCTTTAGGTCCTCATTGGGGATAAAGACAAGGCAAAAATGAAGTAAAATAAAATCAGTTAAGCCTCTATTAAAGGGCCATGGCATTTTCCTCCCTCCAGTCTGTTGGAAGTCCCAGTAGCAATCTGTCCTTTCAGGATAAGCAAGCAAAGGTCTGTCTAAAGGTAGCTGGTAATAGGCATAAACTACCTTTGCGCACCTTGTCTGTCTCATGTTGCTTAAAAAACGCTCTGTGACTGATGCGGTTTTGTGTTTGTGTAGTTACTGGAGCATTTCATGAAAATATGCAGTCTAGTCTCTTTTTAAATTTATTTGCCATACAATATAATTAAAATAATTTAAAAGATCATATCACACAATAAAATGTGTTGTTATAAAATGCTTTCGCCACCGCATTAATAAAAGAGCAGCGATCATGACCTATAAGATAAGATTAAAAGGCCATTCTGAATTTTAAAAAAGTTCAAATCCTCTGAAAATCACTATAAAGAGAAAGCAAGACAAAACTCCCAGGGAAGAGCATTTCACAGCTGTGGGGCCATTACCCCAAAGTCCATGCTGTACCTCAAGGCCATTGTGGCCTCTCTGAGTGATGGACCCCAAATTAGGGCCACACTTGATGATCTAAGAACATTGGGGAGGTTATATGGGAACAGTCACTCTCTAAGATACCCAGAATCTAAACATTTGGGTAGGCTTACCAACAGGCCTGGAGGGAAAAAAATGTCCTGTGCCTTTAATAGAGGCTAAACATGTGGAAATGGGCAATTGAGGCTTCTCCTGGCATGGAAGCAAATATCACCAGGTAAATAACATCCCATTAAGCCTCTATTAACAAGGCAGGACCTTTTTGTCTGTCAGTTAACAACCGTACATTTAAGGTGTCAAACACTGAAGCCAACATCTTGAATGACTTGGGAACAAACAGGAAGCAAATGTAGCTGTTTCAGAATTGGAGAGATACGATCCTGTCTGCTTGTGCCAAACAAAAATCTGGCAATGGTACTTGGCACAAACTGAAGTTTCTGAGCCATGCCCAAGGGCAGGCCAATGTAGTGCATTGCAGTAGTGTTGTTCTTTCTTTCTTTATTCTATTTACATATAATTTCATATAAAATACGATTAAAACCTGTCATAAACATATGAACATAAAATAACAATAATTTAAAATACACCTAAAAGATGCTGGAACATGATCTGATAAAAACAAGAGCAAGAAATATTTATAAAGCATCTTAGGTGACCGTGTGTTCCGATGATATTCATGCCAGCTCAGTTCCCTCAGCTTATTATACGGCGGGCACAGATAAAGATGGTAAGCCATGGCACAGGCTGGGAGTGGTGATGGTAAAACCAGGGCACAGGGACACTCCTTGGTGTGTAATGCGCACTCGATGTGTAGCAAAATGTTAGGTGGGACTTGGGGTCCGTCTGAGTGTTTTCTGGAGCTGTTGCAGCTTGCAGGAGTAGCCTCCAGCAGGTAGTCCCACCAGTCAACACTTCAACCCAAGGGGAACTCGCTTGCAGCTGCCTCTATTGTGGTGAGGGGACCAGTCCTCGCAGGAGAGGGCAGGACTGTGCGCTATTGAAAAAATCCCCACTGACCCTTTAAGCCCGGTAAACACAGACAAATTCACAGTTTATTGAGCAACAACAGGATAGTCAGAGCACTGAAGAAAACCTCCCATCCCCTCAAACAGCAAGAGACCAACTCCATTCCCAAAGGCTAAGTCCCTTCCTCCCTTTGAGGCAGGAAAGCCTTTGCCATGGAGAGACACACACACAGAGAGAGAAAGCTAGGGATACCTGTCCTTATGGAGTGCTTCTTGGTACCCGGGTTTCCCAGATGCCATGGGGGAGAGGGTCGACAAGATGACCCCGCGCTTCTCTAAGGCTCTCTTTTTATGGGGTGTCCAAACTAACCTTCCAACATAAGTTACATCACCCTGGGCATGCTGAGCACAAGTGTATCTGCATGCTCCCTGCATGTTCACTGTGTTGCAGGTGTTATTTGAGGGAGGATGAAAAGAACAGATCCTTCTGGAGTCTTATCTTCTTTGGTACTGCTTGCTCCTCCAGGGCAATTGTAACGAATGGATGACCTTCAGGCCAATAACCCAGTCTCCTTGTTATCTCTTGCTCAGCATAAAGGATACAATATAATAAGACAGACACTCTTCTTTCTGGAGGGTCAGGCTGACCCTGTACTGACTTTGTACTTTAGGAAGCCCAGAAATGCCTGCATGTTTCTGTGCTTCAGACAATAGAGAGGCTCAGCTAAGTCCTAGAGAATGGCTCAGGAATAGCAAGGAAATGGCTCTGGGCTTACGGAAGGTGGCCCTACACTGCAGGGTTGGTGTTTTCGTCTGTCAGGGTAAACTAGAGATCACTAAGGACCGATGTTACAAAGTCTGTGTGGCAGACTTGGGGACTGTTCAGACTAGATGTGCACTGGGAGTCCCATGCTGGGCATTTCATTCCCAGGCACACGTGGGCCCAATTTGGATCGAGACTATGTTGCATGAGGACAGGCTCAAACTTTCCTCCCCTGTTTTGCTGACCTGAAACAGCTCAGCGAACTGTCTGCCATGTGGATTTTGTAATCTGAATAATGAGATCTGGATGATAGTAGTTATTTCCTGGTCATCCCAGAACAGGCACAGCTGGTGAATTAGCCAGTGCTGAGGGGGGACGGACACCCAAGCCCCTTGGGAGACCTGGGAAAGCCAGCGTGTTGCAGTGCTTAGAGTGTTAGACTAGGACCTGGGAGAGACCGAGGTTCAAATTCCCACTATACCATGGAGACTTACTGAGTGATAGGGATGCCAGGTGGAGGGTTGGATCAGGGCTTGGGGTAGAAATGATCTCAGGCTACATGGGCAAAAACCTGTTGTCAGTGCATAGACTGATGCACTAAAACTACGATGTTACCATAGAGTTTCTAGAGCATTGGCTGACATCCGGCATCACATCCAGGGTTCTCCCCAGACATGACACTGGCATGCAGCCCAACAGCATTTCTCTTCCCCCCCTCCATTTTCTCCCACGAGGCCAACAGGCAAGGATAGGTAGGAGGGACCTTGCCTGGGAGATTGCCCACCTGAAGTGGGCACCTGGCAAGCCTACTGGCTAATCTTGGGGAAGTCACTCTCTCTCAGTTGTCGTTGTGAGGATACAATGGAAGAGAGGAGAATGTCGTTGTAAGCGGCTATGGGTCCCCATTGGGGAGAACAGCTGTGTATTAATATTCTAAATAAATAAAAATGAATAACAGAACAGAGAGGGAAGTTATCTGCTGATTCCTGCTCCTGCCGCACACCTCCACTTTTCCTGCTCACATTGTTCCTGGCAGTCCCCTGTCATCCCGGAGCAGTGTCACAGGGGCACTTGGGGCTGCAACAGCAGCAGTGAGATGATGAAGTCCACCACTGTACTGATAGAAATCTCTTCCAGGAACAGAGATTTTCTGTGAGATCCAAGCCACCATGAGATGTCTGCCTGTCCCTCAATTAAACAGCTTTCTGGAGTAGATGAAGCACATACCTCTTGGCCAGCATTTGTAGCTCATGTGGAACTAATTGCATGTTTAAAGGTAGATGAGCACATATGCTTTGTGGAATTTTTAATCCTGATCAGGCTCCATGCACATAGAAGAGTTATTTAGAATATATTAGGCATTTAGATGTGTGTATACATATACAGGCACACCTACCCAAACGATTATAAAACTGCACATGACATCAAGGAAAAATAACATGGGCTGAATACACACTGGTCTTGTTGGCCAAAGGTTGCATCATGTTATGAGTCAATTATTCTGTCCTCTACAGTAGACTTCGTCCTTGCATGGGATGGTCTCTGGAAATCCCTTGATGGTCAACATCCAGATATGTATCCAAAGAAGTGAGCAGCGACTCATGAAAGTTCATACCCTGCCACAAATTTTGTTAGTCTTTAAGGTGCTACTGGGCTCTTGCTCTTTTCTACTGCTGCAAACAGACTAACATGGCTACCCATCTTTAGACAGCTTTTAAGAAGACAGACAGTGGCTGAAAATACAGAAAAGGTCTATTATGTCTCTAAACCAGCCTCTTATTTTCCATAGTGGTGAACCAAATGCTCCCAATGGCCCCAGGGAGGTTTACAAAACCAAAGCCCGCCTCTGTTGGTGCCCCAAGCAACTGGTATTCAGAGGTATACTGTTCTTTGAATATAGAAGTTCCATATAGTCATTATCGATGTTGTGGTGCTGCTTCAGTATAAATATTAAAACATTAATTAAAATGCATAAAAGAGATACCTTAAGTGCCCTCATGGAATCCAAGGGCCCTGTTTCTCCAGTCGTCTCATAGGTCAACATATTTCTGTAGCCAAGGTGGCAAGTTTTTTAGCCTTCTGTTCCAAATCCTCCATAGCTGATACCTGCTTTGAAGTTCTCTCCACATAAGCTTCCAGGATGTCCATCTCCATGGCCAGTTCATTGTTTCTGATCTGATGGTTTAGAAGTTTGCTGTCAGTCAGGGTGATCCAAAGAATACTTCTCTGGGAGTAAGTCCCATTGAATAGACTTGAGTAGGATTCTGCATAGACCTGTTTAGGACTGAGCTCAGAATCTATGAGGCATGGTGTGGAATTAACGTATCTTGGGGCTTGGTGACAGCAATAAAGCTGTCTTCACATGCCTACCTCTTGCCTTGTGTTCCAAACTCCCCACCCACTCTTCTGAGGGCACCTTTCTTGGATGCCTACAAAGTACCCATACCTTCATTTGTATTTCATCATAGGTAATTGCTCAACAGAATGGGAGCCTTAACTCTGCCCATTGCTATTCTTGAAGCTGGATGAATAATGTTTCCTGGTCATAGGAAAGAGGATAACTGAAAACCTGTTTTGGTTCTTGGAAGAATGGTGGCTGTTTTGTAACTGAAGTTATCTAACCTTTTTGTTATTCTTGGGGTTTTTTTTTGCATTTTTGTGTGCATGTACCTGTGCCCATGCCTGGAAGTCATGGCAACTTCTGGTG
>NW_015167530.1:712369-726817 GCF_001447785.1 Gekko japonicus | reverse complement strand
CTATAACAAATGCATCTTTGGGGTACATGTTCTGTATACTCTGTGTAAAGGAGTAATATGAGCACAGTGCTTATGAGTGGGTGGAGGAATATGGAATAAGAGAGGCAGCCAAGCAAGAAACTAGGAGTTGAGCCACCCAGGGCAGGAAATAGAGATCTGCGGGTCATGCTTTGGTTTATGATCTACAAGGGGCGGGACCCGCGATACTCATGGGGGGGACCTTCCGGTTCCCCCCCCGTCTCCTTCCCCCCCCCGCTCGATCGCCCTTGCCCCCCCGGCTCCGAAGCGAGCCCCCCCAAGCCGCTTGGGCCTTGCTGCTTTCTTCCCCCCCCCCAGGTGGCAGCGGCGGCGAGGGAGTTTGCATAGCATCCCCTGTGCATGCGCAGGGGACGCTCTGTCACTTTGGGGGGGATTTAAGTATCCCCCCCAATATTTTTTCCGGGTTTTTAGATTTTTGTGCACACCTGGGGACTGCCCCAAGTGTGCACGAAAATCTACCTCCCCCCCAGGTGCTCCCGATGCGCAGATTTAGGTATCCGCACGCATGGGGGTGACTTCGCTATTAGTATATAGATGAGAAGCCTACTCATGGTGTAATTGTGGCCCGCAGGAACTGGTTGGTTTAGCCAAGTGAGGGCCCAGCACACAGTTTGCTGAAGAAGGGAAATCAGCTTGTTTTGCTGGGGAGCTGAGTAGGGTTTTCTGGGTCTTCTTTTAGTGTATTTTTGCCCACTGCTTTCTTCAAGGAGCTTAGTGTGGCATACGTGGTTCCTTCCTCCATTTTATCCACATAAAACACTGTGGTGCAGATTCAGCTGGGGGGAAATGGTTGAAGAAATTGAAATTGTTCAAGATTTTTTATTCCTTGGCTCCATCATCCATCAAAAGGGAGACTGCAACGAAAATCAGGAGATTGAGACTGAGAAGGGAAGCCATGAGGGAGCTAGAAAGGATTCTTAAGCATAAAGGTGTGTTGCTGGTGACCAAGATCAAGTTAATTCATGCTATAGTATTCAACATGACTCTGTATGGGTGCAAAAGTTGGACAATGAAGAAAGCTGACAGGGAGAAAGTGGATTCCTTTGAAACGTGGTGTTGGAAGAGAGTTTTACAGATACCATAGACTGCCAAAAAGACAAATAAGTTGGTTCTAGAACAAATCAAGCTTTGGTCACGTTATAAGAAGACAGAAGTTATTGGAAAAGGCAATAGTGCTAAGAAAAGTTGAAGGCAGTGGGGGGAAAAGGAAAACTCAACATGAGATGGATTGACTCTATAAAGGAAGCTTAACAGCCCTCTGTTTGCAAGACCTATGCAAGGCAACAATAGGGTGTTATGGAGGACATTAATTCATAGGATCTCTATAAGTTGGAAGCAACCTGATGGCACTTAACACACACAAGGTCGCCCATTGAATTTCATGACAAGCAAAGATTTTGCCCTAGTCCAACTTTTTACCACTATAACATATATGGACAATGTCTTTGTATGCTGGAGAAAGAGGCTAAATCTCATTCAGACTACAAAATCTAAACTTGTTGCTGTGTCATCCAGTCTGCTGGAACTGAATTCTTTGTTGAGGAAAGTGAATCAGAAGTGTTCACTGATTTGGTGGACTAGGAGAGAAATAGAGGCAGGCAGACCACAAAAACTGCAGGCAAGAAACAGCAGTTGAATTCACAGTAGCATGTTTCTGTTCGCATGTTCCGCTATATGATTAGGGATAAGCCCAAACCAGCTCACGAACTAAAGTTTGTAATGAATTTTGGCTCGTTCATGGTTCACAAACTGAAGTTCATGTCACATCAACTGGCACAAACTTTCCACAAACTTTCAAGCAGTTGTGGCAGTTTGTGCCATTCATGAATGGATAACTTCCCAGAGAGACAGTCTCCACTCAAACAAAATGTTTACCAAACTTCAAAGCAACAAAGCAACTTCAAAGCAACCGGGGGGAGGGGCAGAATTCTCCAGCCTCAAAAACACCAATAGGTTCCCTCTGCATTTGATGTATGTAGCTTGTACTTTTGAACCTACATCTGTCATTTCCCCAAAAAGCACTTTCCTGGGGGTACCTTCTTTGGGGAGCTGTAACTTGGACCCCATAAATCCAATCCCCACCAAACATGGAAGACAGGTAGAGGAAAGTCAACTGGAGATCCTTGTGAGTTTGGTGTCTCTAGCTTGCCAGGGGGGTTCTATCCACATCATGAACTGAACCAGTTTGTTGGTTGGGTTGCTAAAAGTTCATGATGGTTCATGGATTGCAAACTGGACATGCCACAAACCACAAATCAAACCAAAATTCATTCTCCCAGTTCATGCCTATCCCTACATGTGAGACTTTGCTGTACTGTTCTATACAACAAAGGATTTTGAACTAAAGAAATTCAGTTTCAGTTTGTCTTATAGGTTTAGAATCCACATAGGTACAGATTATATAAACAGGATGAACAACTAGTTATAACCCTGAATAGACAGCTGGTATTACAACCCTTGTTTGTGAACGTAAGTCTTATTTCCATACCCCCCCCATCACTCTGAGTCATATCATTAGCACAACATATTTACTTTTGGAAGAGGAAGAAAAGGACCCAAAGGAACCCTTTCAAGCATAGATATTGCAAATTATATGAGTCTGCTGATTTCAGTCTGACAGTACCTCTCTGCAGGATTTGGAGATGTGTTTATGAAATGTTGGCCATAAGCTCAGCTCAGATTTCAGTTGTGAAATGAATCAGAGTACAAGGAACAGAATGGATGCTGCAGCTTTGAAAGTACGTGTGGAAGAGGAATGGTGTTCCGCCTTGTGTCCTGACCTTCTACATTGCTTTTGTATGTATATGAATACATTGGGCAAGGACAGAGTTGTATTTGTCTCCAACATCCTTAAGATCATTATCTAATGAGCTTCAAAACACATGCCTTAGTAAGCTTACAATGATGGGCCTCTTTTGGTCCAAGGCTCCTGTTTTTCCCAAGTGGAGGGGGCTACTTTCCCCCTCAGGCTTCCCATTCTCACTCTGCCTCTGCCATCACTTTGAACTCAAACGGGAATGCCAAAACGGCTTGTTTTGGCTGTCACAGGATCTTCTGCTGCCTCTGCCATGAATCCAGTAGCTTGTGTGAGAGCACCTGTGATCTCTCAGTCCCAGCCTCCCATATGGAGATCATAATATCGACACCTTACGTTGTATAGACTACAAGATAATTAAAGAAAGGCTACAAGATAATATTGTAAACACTCTGACAGTGCAGTCCTAAACTGGGAGGGCTTAAAAGGGTTAACTCTGTTTAGAATTGCATTACAAAACACTTTATAAAAGTGAAGGATCATTAGCAGCAGTGCACCGGTTCTCTTATCCCTCCTGCAACTGAAGCTGGCCCAAAAGAATGTGTTTGCGGCTTACAGTGTCATTCCTGATCAGTGGGAGGCATGGTGTTCATGACCTTCTCTCCTTGTATCCAGAGCAAATCTTCTTGTCCTCATGGGTGGACCAGCTCTGCAGGCCGGAAGCATGAGAAGAGTAACCCATTGCCAGCCTTTCTACCACTGTGTGCTGGTAGATCACCTTGCAGCTCCAGAAATATTATGTTCCCATGAACGTCTCATGACCTATTGTTCCCTACACTCACAGTCATCCATAAGACCTTGTGATGTATCAGTGCATTTGGTTTGGTTTATTGGAGGGGGAGGGGAGGAAGAGTACAGACAGTGGCTATAATCCAATGCTATAGCTCTGTACACAGGAGAGGGGTCTTCTGGTGTGACAATGAGCAGTGCCTTGTGTGTCTGTGTGCAGAATTCATTTGCCAGAACTGGCAACAAGAGCCCCATCCATGTCAGGGACTTCAGATCTCAGCCTATCCTGGTACGGTATGTCTCTCAATCATTCTGTTCCCATCTGCAGCAGAGTCCAGACCTCTCTATTAATAGCATATTTGCAAAAAGAGCAGATGCTGACATGCATAACTATTTTGTGGAGGATGGAAGAGGAGCTCTGATTTGGTTACTGGGAACAAGAAGACTATGATAAAATTACCTTTCATGGCCAAGATCTGTGTCAGTGACTGACCCAGCTGTTACAACTATCTTGCAGAGAAGAGAGTCCTAGTATGGGGGATGGGTTAAAGAAGCCACCTTGAGGTAGGGTTTTTTCCCCCTCATTTTTGTTGATAGGTATGGGATGCCAACCTGTTAAGCAGTAAAAATATAAAAGTCATTGCAGAAGCAAGAGATTAAGAGTACTGTGGTGAATAGATTTCTGTAGATTTCACACCTATCTGGAGGATATGTCTGATCTTAGAGCCAACCTGCCCTTGATTCTATATACACAGTGCTCACTGATGCAAGAAATCCCTTTGCCCAGTGCTGTCTTCACAGTCTCTATTGTCCACAGTGCAGTGTGCCAAGAAACATTTGCTTTAAAAAAAACACATAAGATTATTTAAGTAGAAGTAGTCATAGAGGGTATTTTGTAAGACAAAATCCATACCAATATTACATGGACACATGTTAAATTATTGTAAAAAGTGTTAGAAAAAAACACACACTTGACTACCTAATAGATCATATCATCTCAGAAATGATCATGGAATCAGAAGGGACCTCAAAGGACATCTGGACCACTTGCAAGATTCTCTAGACCTAAATCATGTTTTCTGTCAGTTGCCTCTTTAAAAGTCTCACTGAAACAAACATATATACAGCCACTTCTTTGAGAAACAGGTTCAATTATGTGGTTGTCCTTATTACAGCTAAGAAGGTTTTGCCAATATCTTATTCATCTGCACCTTTGTCAGGGCCAGCTGACAGCACTGAACTGCCTGAAGTACCCTCCTCCCATGCTGCCCCAGGTAGGTCAACATTGCGTTCCAAAGGGAGTGTGGAGGGGCATATGTTTCTCTTGCCCTGCTGAATCAGCTCCGCCTTGAAGCCAGGTTGACATGGAACATGTGCACGGGTCACATGCTTCTTACCATGCCATCCCCACTGATAGGTCCAGAAAGGACTGAAACAGCTGCTTTGGGAGGTTTGATAAATAACAGATGTATCTGGGTACAAGCAGTTGATTAACAACACCCAGCTCCAAAGCTACAGATTATCTCAGGGGCTTGAGATAAATATTGAAAAGTATTGGTGAGAGCACAGCCTTGAGAGAGACTGCATGTCAGATCTCATGCAGATTACAGAGTCCCTGATAGTAACTCCATTTGTCCTCATGGGCAGAAGTCACCAAAACACTGGAGGAGTGTCCCTGAGCAGTGGTGCAGTCATAAATTTTGAAATGCGGGAGCTCTCAATAACACCTCATAATCACACCCCCATGTCTCAATAGATCTGTCCCCATACCCACACCCCCAGTCAGTCAACACAACATACAATGAACTTTAGATTTCTTTCTTTAGCTATAATTCTTGGAATGAGTAGCGAATTGAGGATTAGGACGTATTCCAGATGAATTCCCAGACAAGTGCTTCTGGGAAGCTTGTCACCTCTCATTTCAGAAGTTAAAAACTGATATGAAATCCAAATAATGTTGAGATTTAGTTACTTCAAGAAACTAAAGCAGACTGTGTTGCAACTTTATATTTATAGGGTGCTTATGAAAATGTTCAAGGAACTGACATCTCAATCATTCTTTTTGCCTAAAACTTGCCTCCTACATTTCCAACCTCACTGGGGTGGGGGTGGGAAAATGAATGAGATGACCTTGGGGGTGCACTTTAAAGAAAGAGGAAGGATGAGGGAAAGTAAATGGGAAAGTAAAAAGTTGCTCCCAAACCAGAATAATGCTACTGGGGCAAATTCAAGGCATATCCACTTTGTTATGTATGGAAATAGAATGTATGAATTATTAAGCTTGAGCCTGACGAAGGTATTGTAAACTGACCTATCAGAGCAAGGAAAGTTCTGGAGAGAAGCAAAGTGATTGGTCTTTATGTATTGTATTTGATCGGACCTTATCTGACATGTGGGCATGGCTTGACAAGCCTAGGCTGTTTAAAAAGGAGCCTGTTGTTCCATTGTTTGTCTCGTTCTGGTTCTTCTGACTTAGTGTTCAAATAAAGCTGTTATTACTGTTCACCTGCTGCCTCGAGTCTCGTATCTAACAATTGGTGGCAAAAGTGGGATTATAGAGTGGGTAGGCAGCTGCACTGAACCGGCGCCAAGACGGCGGATGACCGAGAAGCCCCTGAGGAACCCAGGGTGGAAGAACGAGACTTCCGGCTATTGAAGCTTTATGTGGCAGGAATGCATGATAAAAGTTCAAAATCCCTAAGAAGGATTGCAGTTCCTTCTTAGAGTTTGGCTTCGGGGCATTTTGGATGGCCCATACCTTCCCTTCAGTAGGGTGGACACCATCAGCGTCGATTTGGAACGCCAAGAATTCTACGCTGGGTACTCCCAAATGATACTTGGCCCTCTTTACTTTTAACCCAGCCTCTTGGAATTGACGGAAAATGGACCTAAGGCGTTCTGCTAGTTCGTCCTCGGACCAGCCGGCAATCAACATGTCGTCGAAATAGGGGACCACCCCTGGCAGGTCCCTTAACAAACCCTCCATTAGGCCTTGGAATATACCTGGGGCCACATTTACACCAAACTGCAAGCGATTCACCTTGAACACACCCCTGTGCATGACAATGGTTTTCGCCATGGTGGCCTGGGGGGTCTACTGGCAGCTGTTGATAAGCCTGAGCCAGATCTAATTTGGCGAAGACTTTAACCTCCCCTAATGAAGACAGCACATGACTAATTACGGGGACTGGGTAAGAGGGCTGCTGCAGAGTCTTGTTGATTGTGCAGGCTTTACCGGCGTCACAATAGGGGTCTCCCATTTTGAGTGTGATACCGGTTCAAGCACACCTTGAGCCACGAGCTTGTCCACCTATCAGAACAAGGGAAGTTCTGGAGGGAAGCAAAGTGATTGGTCTTTATGTATTGTATTTGATTGGACCTTATCTGACATGTGGGCGTGGCTTGCCAAGCCCGGACTGTTTAAAAAGGAGCCTGTTGCTCCATTGTTTGTCTCGTTCTGGTTCTTCTGACTTTGTGTTCAAATAAAGCTGTTATCACTGTTCACCTGCTGCCTCGAGTCTCGTATCTAACACACTTAAAAACTTACATCTTTAAAAAACAATAATTTAATTATCAGAGGGAAGGTGGCATTGCATAACCCAGTTTTATCAGATTTCAGAAGCTAAGCAGGGTCAGTACTTGGAAAGGAGACCACCAAGGAAGACTCCGCAGAGGAAGGCAATGGCAAACCACTTCTTCTCACTTGCCTTGAAAACACCTTGCTGGGGTCACCATAAGTCTGACTAGACAACACTTCACCCACACAATTTAATGATCACGGCTTTTCTCACAGAATCCCAGGGATGTGAAGGGGCCTAGTGTTCCCTCTTGTGAGTCCACCTCATGGAATTCCAATTTCCAGGGTTCACTGGGGAGAAGAAATTATGTTTAAACCATTTAAAGGCTTTCACAAAAGATATCCCCTCTATAACATGGCAGCTTTATATGTCTAATATAATGGGTTAATGTTTCTGTAGTGCTGGGTTGGAGGATCCTGCCCAGAGTGGGATTAGATGACATTTACCCCTACAATGATACTACTTTATTCAAATAGCAAAGAATAAACCAGTTGTGTTCCATTCCCCCAGATTCATAAAATATGGCCTTTCTAACAACTGAACAGCAGCTTTTGTTTATTAAAGGTTAAGATTCTTACACTTAAGAGAAATTAATGGGTTGGATCCAAAGGTTTTGTTCAACTAATGGTGGAGGCTTCCTCCCATGTAAGGGAGCCATCAACACATCAGCTGGGGCAAGGCCCCTTACTACAGAAGCAGGCTCCACTATTAGCAGAACAAAGTCTTTGGATCCAACCCAATATATTTAGAATGTATATAGTGCTTTTAGTATTCAGAGTGCTTCACATGACTTATCTCAGAAAGTATGCCTTTGTATATGCTCAAAATAGCACATATGCACTGAGAATCCGGTAATTAGGCATTTTGAGAATTTCTCAACAAACCTATTTCATTTTTGGCAAATGAACACACCGTTTTGAACAGCTGGGATAACTCACGAGCCAAGTGTTGGATGGGTAATTCCTGCCTTTGCTGTCTACCACCTGGCCTGAGCACTGAAAAGAATTCCTCCATGAGGCAGTGGTCATGCAGCAGAATTTATCTTCTGTCAGTGTTAATTGCCTTTAAAATGTACCTGTTCTTGTTGCACAAGGCATGATAAATATATGAGGGAGAATATTTTTATGACATGGGGAAAATGTGGAGGGAAACTATTGGGGTGAACAAATGTGGTTAGTCCTGTTACCACTAGTTAGCAGAGTGCTTAAATAAGGCCCCTGCCACATGGGGGGGAAAGGGACGGGTTGAAGTGCGGCTTTTGAAAGCCGCACCAAAAGAAACATGCCACGGCGGGATCACATTCCCTCCCCGGCACAATCAGATGCCGGGGGAAGCGACGGAGGGGAACGGGAGACTGCCGAACTGTGCATGTCTGAGCATGCGCAGTTCAGGCAGGAGCCGGGGATGCGCCGGCAGAAAGATGGGCTGGCGATCCCACGGCCGGCGTTGATGCGGCCATTGTGGATGAACCACCTCGGTAGGTGGTTCATTTTTGATGCGTCTCTTCGGGGGAAGGGCCGGATCGGGGACGGGTGCGCAACGCTGCCCAGATGTTGCAGTGGGATCGTGCCTGTTTGCTCCGGCCCTGATCTGGCCCACTCCCGGCCCAAAACCCCTTGTGTGGAAGGGCCTAAAGCTACAAATGCAGCAGTGTTACTTTACCAGGTTACTCAGCTTACAAAGCTACACAGAGCCATATTGCAAGTTTAGCAGAGAAATACTTCTCTCTTTATTTGAGAAGTGCACTTTGGATAGGAAAGAGCAGAGACAGAATAGGGTACTAACTTACTAGCTAAAGGATGGAAGCAGATGGCAAGAGGGCCATCTGCCTCATGGTTCCAAGACAGCACAGCATGTCGTCTCCCTTGGTGCATGCAGGGAGAGAGTTCGTCTTCAACTGAGTGAGAGAGCAGAAGGAAGCAAAATTGTCCCTGAGAACACAATCTACATTTCAAAGGGGACAGTGGCAGAAGAGTAGATATAGGAAGAAAGGTCATTGTGCCTATCTAGCTATCTAGTCTCTCTTGCCACGAAGTCTGGAGGTCTGAGGCACAGGGACCTTGCCCCTGGAACTTCCAACAGGAAACTGTCTCCCACGGGGCTATGTGAAAACACACATGGTCAAGCTGCTGCAGATCCAGGACAACTGGCAGCCTTTAGCATTGATCTGAACAGATAGACGCCAAATGATGACTTTTAAGAATAGCATTATTTTAATAAAATCTATATGCCATTTTTGTTCTTTTGTCAGTTAAACAGTACAGTGGCATGGCAGTGACAGCTGCACGGTGGCACTGGATGCAACTGTATGGAAAGTAATGTGGCAGACAGGATCAAGTTGCTCACAAGCAATCCAAGCTGCCCACTAAGCAACTGGCCCCCTGCTTGTGACAGGCAAGTGGGATGTGACCAAAACTGGTGCGTGATTGAGTGTCTCTAGCTGAGCTTTTTGGTTTGCCATCAAGTCACAGCTGACTTATGGTGACCAGTGTTCCATCTAAGCTGAGTTAGTCTGAGCTAGCTCAGTTTTTTTAGCCTCCGGCTCATGCATTTTTGTCTTAGCTCAGGAAGGATGGCTCCAGAGCAGACTTAATTTATGTAGGAGCCAACTCACCCACTCACAACTTTCATGCTAGTAGCTCACAAAGTAGATTTTTTGCTCACAAGACTCCACAGCTTAGAGGGAGCATTGATGGTGACCCCTCATGAGGTTTTCAAGGCAAGAGATGTTTGCCGTTGCCTGCCTCCATGTCACAACCCTGGTATTCCTTGGTGGTCTCCCATCCAAATATTAGCCAAATATTAGCCAGGGCTGACCCTACTTAGCTTCCAAGATCTGACAAGACTGGGCTAGCCTGGTCAGGGCCTAGTGCTACTAGGCACGTCTATTTAATCTCATTGAAGAAAACTCAGGCCATCAACACTTAGTTATCTCCTGCTCCATTGATACTCTCATTTTATATGATCTCTTCTTTACCTGTAAAACCCACAGGGCACTCAAAGGTGGAACAATTCTTTGCAATGAATCATTCCAGTTTCTATATGTTTCCTGTTTCCTTGTCACTTGTTGAAACTTTTGTTTCTAGCTACTCCATAGCCTATATAAACCCAGGCTGGACTGTTTGTAATCCAGTCAACATACAATCTCACTACCCTTTCTTTCACAGAAAACTCAGTTTTACTGCAGGCTGTGGAAGGTCAGTAGTTCAGCAGTTCGAGACCCGGGTGCCGCATGATGGAGTGAGCTCCCATCTCTAGTTCCAGCTCCTGCCAACCTAGCAGTTCGAAAGCAAGAAATTGCAAGTAGATAAATAGGTACCACTTCGGTGGGAAGGTAACAGCGTTCCGTGCGCCTTGGTGTTTAGTCATGATGGCCACATGACCACGGAAACGTCTTTGGACAGCGCTGGCTCTTCAGCTTTGAAACGGAGATGAGCACTGCAACCCTAGAGTCGGACTCGACTGGCTTTCGAGCAAGGGAACCTTTTTATAAACCTTTCAGTGTAGCTTCACCTGTACTGGCCTCTGATAAGGCACCACCAGTGTATCTTGAGCAGCCTGAAAGTGCCCGCCACATCATTCTGAGTGACTGGTGGTGCTACTGTCTTCTCCACCGATATTGCCATCCTCATGTTGGTGCTCTGATGCTTTAGATAGGGTCTGAAGACAGCAGCAGTGATTTCTAAGAGGGTTCAGTGGATCATGAAAAAGTTTGGGAACCACTGTTCATTATCCCAGATCACCACGGTAAACTTCTCCTCCTCCTCCTCCCTTACCTTGGTCTTCTGGGAATACCTGCTAGAGACACTGGCCATCCCTCTCTTGCTGTGCCCCCCCCCTCAACAAATTCTTCTTTGTTTTCTGTGAAGGCTATGCAGAATCACCCCACAGAGATCTAGCATAATGGGCAGGAGACCAAGTATGAGTTTCTCCATGCTGCGGGACGTAGTGAGGAGCGGAGACATTGTGGGTTTGGCTCTGTACCTCAAAGTTCCACTGAGTTCAAATTCTCAGGGGCAGGAATCCAAAGAACCCATCACTGCCGATTCTCCCTCCTCTAGTATGCAAACATACTGTGTTTCAGGTGGGTGGTGCTTCAGGTAGGCGTGCAAACAATGATATCCTGATAGATCAACATGGCGTAGGAACAAAGAAAAAAAATATATGATATTGCCCACAGTGTGAATATTCAGACCTGCTTCAGTGCCATCTGGAAGGTAAAACGCGGAAAATATATATGGAAAGTACATAGCAAATCCTGCTGTGTGGAAGCTCCATTGCCACTGCAGTGGATCTGCAGCAGCAACAAAAGCACCACAAATAATAGTCTCTATATAGAAGAAGCTCATCCCTGACCTGGATGGCTAATTTGATATTGTCAGATCTCAGAAGCTAAACAGGGTTGGCCCTGGGTAATACTTGGATGGGAGACCACTAAGGAAGTCCAGGGTTGCTGTGCAGAAGCAGGCAAGGGCAAACCGCCTCTGAACATCTCTTGCCTTGAAAACCCCGTGAGGGGTCTCCATAAGTCAGCTGCGACTTGACAGCACTTTCCACCACCACCAGAAGGAGCTCAGATCTACCTGAAAACGCCCTACTGAGATGTTCGATATTTAGGTTTTGACTGTTTATCTCAGAGCTGTAAGGGACCAGCAGGCTCATCTAGTCCAACCCCCTGCTAATGCAGGAACTACAACTCTGATATCCCTGAAAAGTATAACGAAAGTGTAAAAAGGTAAAGGTTCCCTTGCTCGAAAGCCAGTCGAATCCGACTCTAGGGTTGCGGTGCTCATCTCCCTTTCAAAGCCGAAGAGCCAGCGCTGTCCGAAGACGTTTCTGTGGTCATGTGGCCGGCATGACTAAACACAAAGGCGCACGGAACGCTGTTACCTTCCCACCGAAGTGGTACCTATTTATCTACTTGCAATTTCTTGCTTTCGAACTGCTAGGTTGGCAGGAGCTGGAACTAGAGATGGGAGCTCACTCCATCATGCGGCACCCGGGTCTCGAACTGCTGAACTAATGACCTTCCACAGCCTGCAGTTCAGCATCTTAACTACTTGAGCCACCGCAGCTCCAACTAAAGTGTACCATACCATATAAATATAGTATACTATTACCATATAAGTATAGCATACCATAAAGTATACCATTTTACTACACTAAAGACCTCCAATGATGAAGAATCTAACACCTCATGAGGGAGACTGTTCCAGTATTGAACACACCTCACCATCAGGAAATTCTTCCTCAAATGGAGACGAAACCTCCTTTGCTGTACTTTATATCCATTAGTTGGAGTCCTGTCATCCAACACAACTGAAAACACATCAGCCTCATCCTCTACATGGCATCCCGTTAGGTATCGGAAGGTGCCAATTGTACTGCCTCACAAGTGTTTCTTCTCCAATGTAGAGATTCCCAGCTCTTTTTACCCTTCCTCATAGTATGTGGTCTCCGAACCCCTCACCAGCTTTGTTGCCCTACGCTGCACTCCTTCCAGCTTCTTGACATCCTTCCTAAACTGTGGTGACCAAAACTGAACACAGTACTCCCAATGAGGTCTAACCAAATTACTGTACAGCAGCAGCCCCAATATCTCACATAATCTTGATACTACACTTCGGCTAAGGCAACCTAAAAATCGCATCTGCCCTTTTTACACCTCATCACACTGCTGGCTCATATAAAGCTTATGGCCCACTAGAACCCCCAAATCCTTTTCACCAGTGGTACTACCCAGCCAGTTTTCACCCATATGATATTTATATAACTGATTTTTACTACCCAAGTGCAACACTTTACGCTTGTCCCTATTAAACTGTTAAATCTTGCTATGGGTAAATATGCCAGAAGAACAATTCTGTGCTACTTGAAAGTTTGCTTTTGTAACTTTGACTACTAGTTGTCCTAATAAAAGGTATTTCCTGACTATATCTTTGTCTTTTGCTCCATGGATCCAGTGCAACTGCCGAGGCTCTGGTCAACCGCATCTCCTTGGCTTTGTATAAAGCCACTCTTGACTGCTGTTCTGTTCTTGGTGCTGTCAAGCAGCACTAAACAGGAAGAAGCTGTCATCTATTTTAGCTTCCTGATGTCCTTGGGTCAACTGCTGGCTAGACACACATGCTTGTGTAATCCTGGCATGCAAAGGTGGGGGTTGGAAACTACAACAGTAATATTGAGAATCTGGGTAGCTATATTGGGAATCTGGGTAGGTCTGAGTTGCCTTGAGCTATGCAGAAGATGGGTAGGGGACACTAAAGTCCTCTCCTAATCCTCCAAGATCCCCACCCTTGGCATGGATGTTCTCTTCAGTGTTGTGTGTCTCACACATACCATCTGGGTATATATTACTGCACATGAGTGTAGTTTGGTGAATATCACAGCATTCACACATGAATGATGATAATCCCAGGCAAAGTTTATGAATGTCTGAAAATTGAGTGATCCATGAATGAAATGTCAACAGTCTTCTAAACGTGACTGTGACCATTTGATTGTCACAATTGTGTGTATCTAGAAAACATGTGTGAGGAGGATACATACAGAGAGAGAGAGACACACACACACATTTGGAATTTACAAAATTCATCTGGGATTGTCAGCATTCACGTGTGAATCAATGTTTAATATTTCAGTACACTTTGAAGGTTCACTGTAAAACAGAATGCATGGGTATGTTTCATAGACTGAGAGATTCTGCATGTCTATCAATACTCTTTTGGTTTGATCTGGAGAAAATAAAAAGTTTAACATGCTAGGACTAAAATTAGCCTTGGAAGGCTTGCAACTATGCTACTGACATTCCCAGGCTCCCATAAAAATACCACAGTTGGTGTAAGTTGTTGTTTTAAAAATAAAAAGATTCTGTCCTGCTGTATGCAAGAACACCCACAAAGCAAATATATACTTTAACTTGTTGATACCCACCCTGAGCCTTGCTGTGCAGGTGAGGGAGGGCTAGAAGTCTAAATAAATAAATAAATACTAACTGATCTTGCCTATGTGCTAACTGATCTTGCCTATGGGCTAACTGATCTTGCCTATGTGCTCTAAGTATTTGTTTTTGGAGGTATAGTAATGGTAAAAGTGAAGCTTCATCCTGGGAAAAGCTGCATTTCTGTATGTTGAATGGCAGATAAAAGCTTGGAAGCCCTGCCATAGAAAAATGTGGGAACAGCAGTTAGGAAAGAATTCTTTTTATATATATATATTTTTTATTTTATTTTCTACATAAATTCTATAAAACTACACACTAACTAAAATTACAGCTATACAACGACC
>NW_015167530.1:689573-711788 GCF_001447785.1 Gekko japonicus | reverse complement strand
CATGCGAACTGTCCTGTTCTCCTTCTTCTAATTTCTCTGTGTTCTTTGTATCCGTTTTAGGTTCCTGATGTCTTTTCAAAAACTGCTTCGCTTTAGTAAAAGAGTCAATCTTTTCTTTTTTGCCTTTGTAGTTGAACATCAAGCCTTCAGGTAGTATCCATCGGAAGGTAGTGGTGTTTTCCCATAGATAGGTGGTTAAGTTCTTGTATTGTTTTCTCTTCTTCCTTATCTCAAATGGAATGTCTTTTAGTATTCTGATGTCTTCTTCTTTGATTTTCAGTGTAGTCCCAGATGTTGCTTTCAATATTGCATCTCTTATAGATCTCTTAGAGAATCTGATGTATATTTCACCAGGCAGATTTTTTTTCTTAATAAATTCTGAGTATGTCCGGAAGATCATATCAATTTCACTTTGTAATACTTCCACCTTGATGCCTGTCACTGGTGCAAGCACTTCACTAAGGATTTCTTTCAGGTTCTCAGATTTGTCTTCTGGCACTCCTTGAAATCTCAACACATGTGAAGATTTTTCCATTTGTAGCTGCAAAAGTTGAGTTTCATCAGAAGATCTTTCTTTTCCCACAACTTCCAGTCTTTGGTCAATTGCTTTAGTCTTGTTTTCAACTGCTTCTGTTCTTTTGTTGGATTCTTTTAGCTGTTTTTGTAAAGACTCCAAAGTCTTGCTGATGTTAGTCATCTGAGCCACCAGAGGTCGCAATGCAGTATCCAGCATGCCTGCAAAGTCAAAGTTCACTTCTGGTTTAGAAACCGGATGTGTTGAGCTGGCAGTTCCTTGTTGAAGCTTCGCTTTCACCGCCATCTTTTCAGCTCGATAAGACATTTTTTATGTTTTGCAAAAGTTTGCTTAAGTCTTTAAAAGTTTATTTGCTTTAACGCCTTAACAGTCTGGCATTGTATTGATTAAATTCAGCCGTCCGCTCAAACGCCACCACTTTCTGCCCCCTCTAATGGGTGGGTAGCTCCCCCCCTCCCGCTTTTTCTTGGGGACACCCGGGCTGGCATCTTACTCACACTCCGCTTCATCAGGTAAGAGAAAGTATTTTTGTTTTCACCAGGTCAGTTGCTTGCTGGTCCAGTATGCTCGTCTCATGCCCAAAATGGTTCCGTGGTGGCAGGGACCTATAAGGGCGGGGGGGAGCCTTGATCCTTTGACCTCGGCCTTGGGAGAGGCACCCCCAGTGCCCCAGGCTGAGACCCCTCTACAAGGGCTCCGGGGGGAGTCCAGAACCAGCCAGACCCCCTTCCCACCACCGGGTCACGGGCCACTATCTCTGGAGCTGCAGAGGAGTGTGCCTGCCATCAACGTGCGGAAACTGGAAGTCGCAGTTAAGAAAGAATTCTCAGGGTCCTGCCTGTCTGGGCAAAACTGCCACATACACCTATCTTATTCCCTCCCCTGAAGAGTCTATGGGAATGAAGGTGAAAAAGATGATTTGATGGGAACTCAGACACTTGTGAGGGGAAGGGAACGATGGGGAGAATGGAGAGTGAGGACTAATTACCTATAAACATTGTTTTCCACAATGCTGAAGATAACCTCTTTTCCTCCTACAGTGATAACAATGTGGTACATGCACAGTAACATAGGCCTGTGTCTTGAAATCAGACAATAGAGGAGCTATTTCTATTCCTACCTGTTTGAAAGTTCATGCCAAGCAGTTATTCATTCCAGCTGGTTATGCTTGGGAAGGTCACAGATACGTTTTCTACAACATGGCCTATAAATAGTTCACCTGTAAACATGGCACTCAGGCTGACTAAATTAGGAAAAGCCTTGGGACCAGCCAGGCATTCCTCAGCCCTTTTCCCCCCGATGCCCTTCTATGTCAGCTTTGTTTCAATATTTTTAGTATAGTTTAGTACATAATTTCAAAACAGGACTAGAAAAGCAATTAACAATAAAATTAATTAGATAACAGTGGGAATTACAATAAGGAACATACAAGATTAAGCTTAAAAACAACTAAAAACTAAAAAATAAAATCTAATTGACCAGGAGCCATACAAAAACCTGAAGTTATAATTTGATTTTACATTTAGAAAGTCAGACAATTCAGCTCAGGGAGGGGAGAGGAGAGGAAAACAGGCAGATCACAGGGAAGGTTCTAGACTAGTATGAAACAAACTGACACTAAAGCCCTATGAGGAAAGGTTGAGGGACTTGGGAATGTTCAGTCTGGAGAAGAGGAGGCTGAGGGGGGACACGATTGCTCTCTTTAAGTATGTGAAGGGCTGTCACTTAGAGGAGGGCAGGGAGCTGTTCCTGTTGGCAGCAGAGGATAGGACTTGCAAGAATGGGTTTAAATTAAGGGCAGGAAAGTACCAGCTGGATATTAGGAAAAACTTTTTGATGTTAAGAGTTGTTCAACAGTGGAATCGGCTGCCCAGGGAGGTGATGAGCTCCCCCTCACTGGCAGTCCTTAAGCAGCTGCTGGACAAACACTTGTCAGGGATGCTCTAGGCTGATCCTGCATTGAGCAGGGGGTTGGACAAGATGGCCTGTATGGCCCCTTCCAACTCTGTGATTCTATGACTTCTATGACATTATGCTATGTCGGCTTTTTTATTTGACAGGCCAGTTTTTGCAGACAAGGTAATATCAACCCCAGCAGGACTTGCATAAGTAAGAAAAGCATTCCTTTGGATAGATAGATTGACCTTGATAGAAATTTTGTCTGAAGCAAAGCTGAACTATTTCAGTTATATCTAAAGAAAAAGCTGTAAACATCTCTGGATTCGTCTGAAGATGGGGATGCTCACCAGGAGTCCTGACTAGAACAGAACTATGTGTTCCCACATGGCTGTACACCCTACATATTCTTAGTCAGGTATCATAAAATAGCTTGGATGCTGCACAAGTAGACAGGACCAGTGTTTGATTCTTTGGCTTCCAGTTGTGAATATCTGCACCACAGTTTGCCATCAGTGGGCAATGGAGCCATAGCTGTGAACTGCCTCTTGCCTTTTTCTCTGTTCTGCATTTTGCTCTACTATGATCCAAAGTGATCTGAACTGGCTGAAGCTTTGTTGCTTTATGAGGCTGTGCTATGCACGTTATGTGAGCTTCACCTGCTACCTCACAAATGTGGTTCAGGAAGGACACACACACACAAAAGGATTAAATATCCCTCCAGTCAGTGTTTGCTGACTGTGTATCATTTCTCTCAGCTGTTGGTCTCACTGATCCAGCATATAAATTGGTATGTACATTAGGCCCTGCTAGTGATGCAGAAGAAGAAAAAAAAGGCGGGTAAAATTAGTAATGGCCTAACTTATTTTGAGTATTGGGGGGTGGGGAAGGAGGAAAAGGTCAAGGTGGAAGGGATTTCAATGAATTAGTGGTTCTACTGGCAGAGACTTTACACTCTCCCGTGCCTTGCTTTATCAGATTCCAAAGCAGACTTGGCATAATTTAGTACCCCATATCTCATGTTTTACTATTCCTTACATGATCTAGCAGAAAGAATCCAGAAGGTTGGACTACACCCTGCATCAGTGACTAGACTGCTCAGAGTAATCATGTGGGAAATGTGGTCTATGACATCGGGAGGTTGATGCCATTCCATAGTACAGACAACCACCTTTCATGAAACAACCACCCCTCTAATGATGGCAGAATCTGGAGGCTGGCTACCTTCCTGAATCTGTGCGCCTTGACACGAGGAGGATGGTCAGCCTGTAATGCATGACCAGGAAATATGGATTTGTATCTTTGGTCTATTGTTGGTCATTCCTGATAAGCTGCAACTCCATTCCAATCAGAGGGCTTTCATCAGGAGTGCATTTGGCCTATGATATCCATATGCCAACATCCTAATGAACAGGTGTAATTTGGAGGCAATTCCAAAGGCTACCTGAGAATGTCAAGGAATGGCGATTAAGCTACAGCTTGGCAATTGCCAAAGTGAGAATGGTTAATCAGTGCATTATCCCTCTGTTCCCGCCCTTTAAAACAAAATGCCCCATCAACAGAATTATCCCAACTTTATCCCTCTGTTCCTGCCCTTTAAAATGCCCCATCAACAGAATTATCCCAATGTGATGGGGGTGGAAAGTGTTGTCCAGGCGCAGCTGATTTAGGGCAACCCCATAAGGCTTTCAAGGCAAGAGACATTCAGAGCTTCAGCAGGTGGCTTGCCATTGCCTACCTCTGTGTAGTGACCCTGGACTTCCTTGGTGGTCTCCCAACCAAGTACTAACCAGGGGCAACACTGCTTAGCTTCTGAGGTCTGATGAGTTCGGGTTAGCCTGGGCTATCCAGGTCAGGGCTATTTGAATGTGACAAGTTGGATAGTCCCCTCTTGTCTATAATAACTGAAAGGCCAAATGCAGAATGAGCCACTGTGAAAGAGCTTCCTTCACACTAAAAGAGGATGCTGTTGGCACTGTGTGTGAGAGACGTTTATGAAGCATGCTTTAAATGAGAAAACAGGAAGATGTCAAGCAGTATGCTTCACTAGCAGGGAAACAGGAGGAAGCCTGCTCCATTTGATAGGGAACATTCTGCTCCCTGAAATAGAAGTTGGATGGGGAGGGACAGGAACAAAATCATCAGCATATAGAATTTGATGACGACAACAAGTGACTGGATCCATTTCCCTTCTGCACAGCATATGCCAATATAATTTGGAATTTTCATTTTGCTGTGCAAGCATTCCACAGATTTTAAAATTAATATAGAACCTGAATGAGGTTTCAAAGGGAAAGCTTGTTTGTTTCTTCCTGGATGTTTTATGCCAAAATAATATCTTCAATTGTCTTCATTAACAGAGTTCCTATAACCACTTGTTGAATAGAACAAATATGTTCTTTTCATTTCCCAAATCAGTCCAGCTGGTCTATAGCAAGAAGAAGAGAGAATCACAGTTGGAAAAATGGGATTAAAAACGTAAAATGTGCATGAAGCTGACATTACTGGCTCTTACCAAGTGTGCCTCTTAATTTTGGATCTACTGTCTGACTGGGATAATGCAGTTGCCTGTTTAGGATTTCACATCAAAGGATTCAACATTTGACATCTACTCTTTCCAGGAAACGATCATTGCAAAGAACAGAGCACAATGGAAAACAAACGAAAATATTTTCCATTTGTACCTTCCCATTTCATCTTGAGCTCTAGATGTTGAGTCCATCCATGAATGATAAAAAACATTCCCACTCCATGGTGGTATTGCCATACAAAACAGCTTTTGGAAATGGGATAGGTACAGAGACTATTTGGAAAAATCCGGAGTATAGAAAACCTTTGAAACTAGATAATCCTCTCCTGAATAATGGTGTACCATTTTAATGCCTTCATTGTCCCCCACCACAGTTATGCCTCCCATGAATAGTGTCACAGGAATCACTATGGAAACAAAACTTTGATGTGAATTATGTGTTGTTTAAATTAGGCCCTTGTTGCCAATGTATTTTTTTAGTACCAGTTTTAAATATGAAGGAGCTGCGGTGGCTCAAGCGGTGTATCCATTTTTTTCCTTCATTGTGTTTTTAGAAGGCAAGCTGAAGGACCAAATAAGGAGAGCCTTTTCAGCTCCAAAGGTAAATGATGCAGAATATAGAACCGCCTATTTTCCCAATCATACCCTCTGAATTGACCATTAAACTGTGGGTTTAAATAGAAGCTATGAAAAAATATCTTCCAAGCACATTTAATTACAAAAAATAAATCCATCAATCTCTACATCAGCTTAATTTCCTGTTTTCCCAGTGGATTTATTTGTATGTTATACCAAAAGTTGTTTACATGGATATAGAGATGGGGAAATAGGTATAGGTCAGCTTAATCTGCAAAGTGGAAGTTATTCAATTAATTCACTTCTTCTGAAATTGATTGCATATCACAGAAAGTGTAGTCACTGCTAGTCTAATTCAAAATATGCATGAATATTTGTTCCATCACAAAACAACATGTCCATACTAAACACCCCCAAGGCTTCATGAGAGCATAGCTTTGTTGTTATGACACAATGGTTACATCCATCATCGCCATCCAGTGTCTATTTTCAGGGTCTCTTTCCACAGGAAAGAGTCAAAGCACACAGTGGAGTCAGTGGCTGTAAACAAAGGGTTCAGAACTTTGTATGTAGCACAACAACAGCAATCATGCCATGTCTGAGTTAACACAGACATTCAAATCATAATGTATAAAGTGGCAGCTGACCTTCAATAGAAATCTATTGGTTATTTACCTGAGGTGAAGCCATTGTGCCATTTTCCCAGTCCATATATCATATTTAAAGCAACCTATTTATTTATTTATTTATTATTTAATTTTATTTATACCCCGCCCTCCTCGCATGCGGGCTCAGGGCGGCTTACAACCATATGGCACAAAGTGCAATAAAATACAATAAAACAGTTTAAAACAATTTATACATGGGCCACGCCCAAGGATCCCGCGTGACTAAAACCCTCTCTCCATATTGCACATACCCCATTCCATTCCAGGGGAGGTTACTGTGGCCCCCTGATGTTATTTGCCACTTAACCTCCGGCGGTGCTGTAAAACGGTCCCCATTGGTGGTGGTGGTAATGGCGGCGGCTCCTATTCGAAAGCCTGGCAGAAGAGCTCCGTCTTGCAGGCCCTGCGGAACTGCAACAGGTCCCGCAGGGCCCTGATCTCCTCCGGGAGCTCATTCCACCAGATAGGAGCCGCCACCAAAAAGGACCTGGCCCTAGTGGCTGCAAGCCTGGCCTCTTTCGGGCCCGGGATCGCAAGGCGATGTAGCGACCCCGACTGAAGTGCTCTTTGGGATCTATGTGGGGCAAGGCGGTCCCTCAGGTATGCGGGGCAAGGCAGTCCCTCAGGTCCCTCAACCTAATCATCAACATATCTAATTCTCAACACAGTCCCATCTGTGGATATTTAAATCAAGAGAGTGGGGCCATGAACAGACAAACCTTAAAAAAACCCAGGTTTGCAGGGAAAAAATAATTCTAAAAATAAACCAAAAAAATACATTGGGGATTAACCCTCCTCCCAATAATAGAAATAGTGCCTTAGTTTCTGTTAGTAAAAGCCACAAGGGAGCGAACAGGGCCCTTTCTGGGGCTGTTTTGGCCTTTAAGGGAGGACTCATCAGGTCTAGGCCCAGAACTAACCACCAGGCACTTGCTGCCACCAGACTTCCATGACTTATCGAGGCCTGGCTGTTTGCTACTGTTCAGCCACAGCCACCCCAGAAAAGCTGGTGTGGTGTAGTGATAAGAATTTCAGGCTAGGATCTGAGAGACCCAGGGTTCTAATCACCACTCTACTGTGGAAGCTAACTGAGTGACCTTGGGCCAGTCACATATTCTCAAGCTCACTTATAGGGTGGTTCTTGTGAGGATAAAATGGAGGAAAGAAGAATTCTGTAAACTGCTTTGGGTCCCCATTGTGGAGAAAGGCAGAATATAAATGAAGTACATAAGTAACAAATACAGCAGATGATGAGACCAGGGTTGCCAACCTCCATGTGGGGACTGAAGATTTCCAGAATTACAACTGATCTCCTGACTACAGAGACCTGTTCCCCTGGAGAAAATAGGTGATTTGAAGGGTGAACTCTATTGTATCGTACCCCACTGAGATCCCTCCCCTTCCCAAACCCCATCTTCTTCAGGATCTGCCTCCAAATCTCCAGGATTTTCCCAACTCAGAGTTCACAACCCTATGATGAGAGGAACAGATAAAGGGCTGGTTGGATGGTGGGTGGGAAGGAGAAAAGGAACAGGGGGTTCCAGGAGGAGGAAAAGAGGAAATAGTGTGGGGAAAGTGAAGTTGTTCCTGCAAGCCCTTGTGTGTTCCCTACCATACAACTAGGCCTGGCCCAGCCTGGCAGCCAACACTGGGCAACTAGACCTGGTGCAGGCCAGAAGCCAGAACCCTGCAGGTTTTTCCAAGGTCGAGGCTGCCAGGAGGAGGGGAGGAGGGAAAATTGTAAGGGGAGGGGCAGATAAAGGTAGGTTGGCTGGTGGGTGGAAAGCAATAAGGTAGCAGGAAAAGGGTAGAGGTTATGGAGATTTTCTGGGAGGGGATAAAAGAGGAGGAGGAGGAGGAGGACAGCCAGCAGGGAGGTTGCCCCCTATCCACAGGAATCCCTGTGACTCCCAGGAACAAAATTTCAGGGGACTCAGTGGGCTGCAGCAGGAGGGGAAGTAGGAAAGTTCATCTCTGCAAAGTCCACAGATGGTCAGATAACACAATATTAACAGTGCCATCCTATAAATGCTTCCCTAGGGGTAAGCCCCATTGAATAGACTTGAGTAGGATTCTTGGTAGACCTGCTTAGGATTGCTCTGTCAGGGTTTATGCATGCTCAAATGGGTATGCTTGCTGGAGTTTCAGGAAAAAATACACTATGCCTGAAAACTTTGTTTGCACACTTTAAAAAGAACCACTATTCTCCAAAAAGTTAATTATCCACAATAAAAGGCTTGTTCGTATTGAAACACGACAAGGTTACTTCTGCCAGTGTAACTGCAGAAGTCTCAAATAACTTGACAATCTGAAAAATGCACTAAATATAGACAATAGAATTTGGACTCTGCTCTATAACACTTCAAGGTTCTCCTTTCTTTCCTCACTTGTATAGTTAAATGTCACTTGCAAGCAGACAGCAGCTATCTCGCATTCTTCATGTACGCACAGTTATAAAAAGGACCGGCTCAGCAGTTCAGCAAAAGGCTAGTATATATTTTTATCATCAAAGGGCCCCTGGGATGTTGTAAATAATAAGCTGTGAATGCAAATGAGCCGCTTCATCTCACAAAAGCCTTTTGCTTCAACTGTGACCTTAACTATTAAAGGATAGGATGCTTCCCTTTTTTCCAGGTTCATTAGAATCCACTTGAAGCCAAAACTGCACCCAGTCTAAAAAGGCAAGTGAAACACAACCATTTCAAGTACCCTGAGCAGTAACTCCTTGGGGTCACAATATGTGCCATTCTCTGTTGAACAAGATGTAAGTATCTTGATACATGTTAAATATTTAAAGCAAGCATTAAAGAGGTTTTCAGGTTACTTCCTGGCATGATTTTGTTCATGCCTGCCCTCAAGGCTTCAACATATGGTTCCTCATCTGCTTGTGGAAATACATGGCCCCCAGTTGCCAGCTTCTTCTTCCGGCCAGGCTCCGGTGACTCTAAACAAAGTCTGACCGGCTGCAGTTCAAGATGAAGCTTCCTCACCATAGCCTCTCAGAAATTCTTCACATGCCAAACTTTTGGTCATTGCAAAGCTAATAAATAAAAGTCTGCAACAACAACAAACACACAAAAAAAATGTTCATTTCAAATATTTCATTTGTTTCAATGGAACTCATAACTACTTTCAGTTTATTTTAATTTACTACATTTCTTTTCATTCCCATTGCTTTCAGTTTGGTTTATTTATTTATTTTATTTATTATTGGTGCACTTCCCAATTCCGCTGTACCTTCTTGGTTTTCAATCAATGTGGATGAAATGTTCAGAAAATCTGCTCCTCCTGCAAAGGATCCACGTGGACAAATTTCAGAGATGGGCGACGAGGTCCCAATTTTATAGGTAACTAAAAGCAAGACGAGGGATTGAGTCCTTAGCTCAAAAAGGACACTGTAGACACTTAGTACCCCTGAGCAGATTCCATCACCATCATCATTGTTATGGTTCCTCAAAAGGGCTCAAGTGTCAGAAACCACAGCCAATAACGAAGTACACGGATTCAAGAACAGTAATACTTTTATTGCAGAGCTATAGATGCAGTAACATAAGCACTGTTAAGAATGGCATAATAGGATATAGGGTATTCGTATGCACCCCCCCACACACAGTAATGGCCAATTAGGCACCCTCCCGCGCACGGGATAAAGCTTGGAGACCGTTAGGTAGCTAAAGCTGAGAACCAACACTCTCCCACGGCACCTAGGAAAAACCCAGACAATACAACTCCCTCCTGCACATCTGTATAGATAAGCATTTCGGCGCAAAGCAGAAAAAGCACGGAAAGGAATGCAGTAGCAATTAACCAGACACAGACCGAGCTCCCCAACCTTCATGGCAGCATAGCTGACATCAAGGCAATGTAGCTACTTCTCTCTCTCTTCTTTATTTTATCCTCATAACAAACCAGTAAGGTAGGTTAAGCTGAGTGAAAATGATTGGCCCAAGGCCACCTATGCCGTTTCATGGCAAAGAGCCCGCCTGAGGCCTGCTCTGGCACTCTAGCCTCTGTTCTAAACATGACAGAATGGGCAGAGGCAGATTTTTTGCAGCACGCCCCCCCCCCGGACTGCTGGCATCACAGAGTGTCACAGGATACAGGAAGTTGTTTAGCAAAGGGACTGGCACCCCATGGGAGGCAAAACAAGCAGCACTTGAAGAAAGATGCAGGCATATTCCGTCCCTAGGAAGACAAGCTGTGGTACTGAAAGGGCAAATATTGACCTCTGGAAACTCCAGGAAGACGCCCCTACCCAGTAAGCCCCATTTTTGTGGTACTGATATTTTAACTAATCCAATTCTTTTTTTAATTGCCAGCAGTCAGTAATACTAAATTTTCATCTGAGTAAATTTGATATTTGGTCTATCTTAGAGTTAGAGCTGTCTTAAGGAGATCTGGAGATGTGATGTGCATATTTCCTAAATAGATAAATAAGCTCAAAGATGGAAAAGTAAGAAGAAAGTGACCCGATATGTAAGCTACAGTGAGTTTTCCCATTCAGTGGAGTTACATACAGATGTATGTTGCTCCCAAGGAGGATTGCACTGGTAGGTATGTCTTTCCAGTGCCCTGGATTCACTAAAGAGTTCATACAGATGGAAGGATTTTGACTTGCAGAGCTGAGGTTTTTGTATCCTCCTCCCTCCCACTGCAGCCCCAAATGCTCTGCTCCAGATACTGCTCTGGGAACACTTTGGGCTGCAGAAAGAGAGGCTGTGGTAAGGTAAAAGGTAAAGGTTTCCCTTGCTCAAAAACTAGTCGAATCCGACTCTACGGGGGCGGTGCTTATCTCCGTTTCCAAGCCGAAGAGCCAGCGTTCTCCGAAGATGTTTCCGTGGTCTTGTGGCCAGCATGACTAAATGCTGAAGTGCACAAAATGCTATTACCCTCCCACCAAAGTGGTACCTATTTATCTACGTGCAATTTCTTGCTAGGTTGGCAGGAGCTGGGGCCAGAGACAGAAGCTCACTCGTCATGCTGCACTAGGGTCTCGAACAGCTGACCTACAGACCTTCCAGTCTGCAATTCAGCATCTTAGCCTCTGAGCCACCACAACTCATCCAAACAGTTGAATTGTCCTTTCCTATTCTGAAGGACAATTAACCTCCTGAATTTTTTTTAAAGCATGTATTTAACCAATCCCATCATTTGGGTCAAGATTCCTCTTCTGAAATTAAACATGCCTGTGTTGACCTTTGGTGGGGGTGGGAGGTGAACACAACTTGCCACTTACATACATACATAATCTGACTCTGCAGTGGCTTTTCCCTCTGTTATTTTATGAAACCCACCTTGGAGCAGAAATTCCCCTCTGCATTGCATGCTGCTTTCACTTCCTTTGATCATCGGATTTTATGGTAGCCTCCACACTCCATGCCACTTTCACTTTCTTTGATCATTGGATTTTCTGGTACCTTCTGCATATTTATGGCCATTCAGGGGTGACTTTGCAGTTGGCACAGCGTTGCCTCGAGGTATTTGAAAGTGGGTTTGAGCTGCACTTTTTCCTCCCAGTTGAGAAAATGTGGAGCAAATGCTAGATGTAGAATCGCCCACAGAAAGAGAAAGAGCTGGATGTGTTAGGAGAAAAGGGGAAACAGTGTGCTGCTCCACATATTCCAGCCATAAAGTTATCCCCTGTTTCATCTCCAGCAAAAGTGGAGACAAATGGGGAAGACCTGCTTTGGTCCAACATCTATAGGAAGCTAAAAGACTATCAGGGGGGTTACTTAAATTTTGTAGGAGTTTTTCATCCATGAACATTTAAGGGTCCTCCTCAAGTGATATCTCTGTGAACCTTCCCGGGGATTTGGGATGGGGGCTAAGAGGCACAACACTAGATAAGATCAATCTCAGGTGCAAGCAGAGCATGTTTCTATTTATATCACTATAGAAGATCTGAGATCATTAAATGCAGCTCTTAGGAGTGTAGGAAAAGTAAATAAGCTGAGGTGGGGTTTCTCGTGTACATATTTTCAGTTCAATAAAGAGTTTCTGCCTCATTTTCAGAAATGCCCTGTGCTTTATGGCTGTGTAATACCCTTTGTTCCAAAGAGATGAAAGCATTCACCTAGTCAGAAGTAGGTGAGGGCAACTTTGAAACTGAAGTACCCTTTGCTCTAGATGCAATCCAGGTAGTCAAAATCGCACAATGCCTCCTTCCTGTCTGTTTCAGGGGATGTAGTTGTGAATTTCCCTGGGTGGTACTGGATACAAGAAAGGATGCCAACCTTCAGGCGAGGCCTGGAGATCTCCTGGAGTTACAAGTGATATCCAGACTACACAAAAGAAAATGGACTGTGGACTCTATGGCATTATACCTCCCCCAAAAAACCCTTGCCTTTGCTCAATTTACACCCCCAGATCTCCAGGAGTTGGGAACTGTAATTACAGGTCAAAACAGGTGCAGCTCTGTCAGTTCCCATTATGTTCCTCTGTTTGTACACCAATGACCAGGCTTGATACATCAGTTGTGAAAATCAATGCTAGCCTCTCCTCTTTGTTATGGAAATGCGACATCTTTGCTTCTAAGCCTACAGCCTGTTTGACATACCCAGTTGTCTATAGCTGTCATGGCTCTTGGGATCCCACACAGCAGCTGCTAACACTTCAGCCTTAGCATCCACCAAAAGAAAGAAAATTGCTGGTGTGTAAAATCAACAATTCCAATCAAAATGGCTGCTAGGTAGGAAAATGGCTAGGTTTGGTCCTTTTGTCCTGAGGGAACCACACCAGTGAAACTCCATGCCTCCTCTCACACTTCATTGATTTCCCACTGAACAGATATCATTGTAGGATTCAATTCAATTTACTCACTGTGTCTACCTTTATTCATCTAAATTTTACATGTATACTAGGAAGTGAAAGTTTGTTTATCCATGCCCCTTTTTTCCTCTACAAAGGGAACCCAAAGCATCTGTTAACACCATTCACCCTACTTGCATTCTATCCTCACAAGAATGACCCAGTGAGTAGGGTTGACAAATAATTCTTCGCTGGGAGCGGGGGGCTCCCGGCTGGCGTCGGGTGAGTGCACGCGCACGTCACCCAGAAGTGACGTAGGCACGCTGGGCATGCTGGGGTGTGGGTCCACGGCCATACAAGGGAAAACCATAGAGTTTTCCCTTGTATGGCCATGGCCCTGTCCCCAGCGTGCCCGGTGTGCCCACATCACTTCCTAGTGACGTGCACGCCCGGGGCAGGGTTCCCCTGGGGCCCAATTCCGCTGCGGTGGAAATCGGGCCTCCAAAGCAGGGGTTTCCCCGCCCCCTGGCCCGATTTAGCAGCCCTACCAGTGAGGCAGGTGAGGCTGAGAGTGTCTGACTAGCCCGAGGTCACTCAGAAAGCTTCAGTGGCAGAGTGAAGATCTGAACCTGGGTCTCCCAGATCCTAGTCTGACATTAGGGTCACACAGGCACCTTGCTCACTACAAACAAACAAACTATTTCTAAATGCTGACAGGAATTGAGAACTGGCATCATTACAAACCTGGGAAGGGGTGGGGAGAGGAAATGGGCAACCACATACATGTGAGAAGATAAATGATCAGGTGGCCATCCCCAACTCAGACACATGCAGTGATGTATAAGGTAAGAAAGATGAAGTGCAATATACTTAGAAGAAATGTATATTATCCATGCAGTACCAACTTAGTATCATTGACTTTAAGAAGTATCATCAGCTTTAAGAAGTCCACACGTACATTTATTCATTTAAAATACCATATGGTTTTACCGTAGAATGACATCACTTCTGGGTTTCCCCCAAAGCGATGTCACACTGTTACCAACAGCACTCCCCCCCACCTCACCCCCATTCTCTTTCTGCTTGCCAGGCTGTGCCTGGCAACCTTATCTCTCAGTCATCCCCTCTGTTGCCTGCTGGCACCTCAAAGGTTGGTGGGGAAAAGATAGTGGGGAGAATGGGTGAACATCCTGGTGTTGTGCTGGCACATGCCTCCCATACTGGACTTTTTTCAGAGGCTTCCAGCTAGGATTGCCAGCATGGAAGGGTAGAGGGCAGAGGAACAGGGAGGAAATGGCACCTTTCCAGAGGTTTGGTGTCACTTCAGGCATATAACAAAAGTTATGTCCCATTGCTGGTGTGACATCGAGATGATAGTCTAGGATCTTGGCAAAACTTTATGGGAAAACCAAAGAGTTTTACTCAAATCCTACAGTCTCACTTTGTCATCACGCCAGCCATAGTCATTTTCAGGTATTCACCGGAAGAGATGTTGTGCCACCAGCATGGAAATATAAAGTAGGGGAAGGAGGTCTCCAGAAGAAGATGAGGACCTGGTCTGTCAACTTCTGCTGAAAACCCTAAGTGATATTATGCCACTGGGGACATTGCTCTAGGATTCGCCCAAAACTCTGTAGTTTAACCATAGAGTTTTGATGAAACCTAGAGAATCACCTCTGATGTCATGATGTCACTTCTTCTTTTTTGTCAGAAGTGACAACACATGCATGTCCCTACCCCCAAATCAAGTTCCCACTATAATACTCTCTTTAGACTCAAGGTGGCTATAGAGCACGATTAAATAATCCATCAGCACAATAAAAATAACACACAAGATGCGAACAGTACAGCCAGAGCTACAAAACAGTGACTGCAGTCACACATACTAAATAATCCACTTTCAGTGCACTTTCCAACTGGATTTTTACTGTGTGAACTGGCAACATCTGGTTTGAAAGTACATTGAACGTGGATTAAAAGTGGATTATTTAGTGTGTGTGACCACAGCCAGTGTGTCCTCCACAAAATGCCCTTTGAAATAAACTGCTTTACATGCCTTATGCAGAAAGTGAAGGTACCTTTTGTTACTTCAGCTGCCAACCTCCAGATGTGGCCTGTAGATCTCCCCAAATGACAACTGATCTCCAGACTACAGAGATCAGTTTCCCTGGAGAAAATTGCTGATTTGGAGGGTGGACTCCATGACATTATACCCCACTGAGGTCCCTCCCCTCCCCAAACGCCATTGTCGTTGTCGTCATCATCATCATCATCCCCCTAAATCTACCAGAATTTCACAACCTGGAGTTGGCAACCCTATCCCATACCTATCCTGGTAAGTCAGTCCAAAGGACTGCTCATGCCACTACAACAGCTCTGGACCTTATTGCAAAATGGATAGTCTTGAGAAAGGGCACCAACAAGGAGAAGATTGTCTGAAGAATGCAGCTATCAAATGAGAATATACCAGGAGATGCAGTCTGATAAATATAAGGGTTCTGGGCCATGAAGGACTTTACAGACAGTAGCCAACGTTTCTGCATTTTGTATTGAGCTCAGAGGCACAGAGCTAACCAGTGCATTTGACAGAGCACAGGAGTGTTATGCTCCAAATGGCTGACCACTGACAGGAGTCTTGCTGACACATTTTCTAGGACGTTTCCCTGACTTCTTGAACGGAAGCTATTGTTGCCAGCCTACAGGTCTTTGGGGGAAGGTAGGATTGCCAGCCTCCAGGTGTGGAAGCCAAAAATGAGAGATCACGGGAGGAGGCGGAAATCCAAACACAACATCTGTGACAAAAATAATGAAGAGTCAGTAAAGATATGTGTGCAAAATCATTTACTGTAGTCATTATGTAGAAAATTCTCTTCTATTATCGCTCACATGCAAAGGATACTCCGCAATATAAACAAATTCATTTCACAAGAATTGTTTTGTCTGAGCATGTAGCAATCACAATATTTATCAATTTCTACTTATCAACTCTTGAAGGAAATGCCCCATGTTGATTCTCTAATAACAGAACCCAAGGTCTTCACAACGTATTAGCTGGATTCTAGAAGCCAAACATAAAGTCTCCACAGCTAATTTCTACCAGCCACCAGTAGAATAACTAGAAATTGATAAGAATTGTGATTGCTACATGCTCAGACAAAGCAATTCTTGTGAAATGATTTGTTTATATTGCACAGTGTGACTAAGCCTTCATGTGGCCTCACTTCTGTTGGCTAGGGAAAAATTAAAGCCTGATAACATCTATAACCCTATTTAAAATTATAACCTCCTTGGGGCAGGTACCTGTCTTGTTGCTGTTGTTGACTCCAGTTTTTGCTGATGCTGTAACTGCCATGTAGATTAATGACCTCTATTATCATATATTATATAATAACATACACCTGTTTCAAACACAAATGAAAGGACGTTTTAAAACAGTCCTTCGTTCAGTGTTTTCCAGATTGTTCATTTAGGGCACTCCCCTCCTGTACAAAAATTGCTTTTGCTTAGGACCCTTCTATTGTTGGTGGCAGATCTAGGCTAGCTCTAATTATCTGGGTTATCTGGTAGCCCTTGGGCAACTTAGCTTAGGAGACCTGTAAGAGAGGCACAGCTGGATGTGCATGTGTGGTGGAACAGAGTATGCCAAGTAAGAAAGTGTCCCAGAGTCCTCTACATTGTTACCAGGGTTGCAGGAAGTTGTCTCCGGTATCCAAGGCTCGCCAGGACTGGCCCTGGTATGCAGTTGGCCCTGACGTGGCTGAAACCTGAGGCAGCTGAGTAATCAGAATGGTGGTGCTGGCTCTCAGAGGTGTCTTCTTACACATCTGGGGTTGGACATCTGCCTGATTCAAATGACTTCTAGTGCTGTCCTAGTTCTACCCACACACTGTTGGACATTACAGTGCTGCTGTGCTAAAGCAATAATTTCCCACTGGACTGACATTTCCACACAGGAAAATCCAGTTATAGATTATTGCTATAGCATAAACTGGGGTTGCTATACAGAGGAAAGCAACAGCAAACTACCTCTGCTTAATTCTTGTGAAATGATTTGTTTATATTGCACAGTGTGACTAAGCCTTCATGTGGCCTCACTTCTGTTGGCTAGGGAAAAATTAAAGCCTGATAACATCTATAACCCTATTTAAAATTATAACCTCCTTGGGGCAGGTACCTGTCTTGTTGCTGTTGTTGACTCCAGTTTTTGCTGATGCTGTAACTGCCATGTAGATTAATGACCTCTATTATCATATATTATATAATAACATACACCTGTTTCAAACACAAATGAAAGGACGTTTTAAAACAGTCCTTCGTTCAGTGTTTTCCAGATTGTTCATTTAGGGCACTCCCCTCCTGTACAAAAATTGCTTTTGCTTAGGACCCTTCTATTGTTGGTGGCAGATCTAGGCTAGCTCTAATTATCTGGGTTATCTGGTAGCCCTTGGGCAACTTAGCTTAGGAGACCTGTAAGAGAGGCACAGCTGGATGTGCATGTGTGGTGGAACAGAGTATGCCAAGTAAGAAAGTGTCCCAGAGTCCTCTACATTGTTACCAGGGTTGCAGGAAGTTGTCTCCGGTATCCAAGGCTCGCCAGGACTGGCCCTGGTATGCAGTTGGCCCTGACGTGGCTGAAACCTGAGGCAGCTGAGTAATCAGAATGGTGGTGCTGGCTCTCAGAGGTGTCTTCTTACACATCTGGGGTTGGACATCTGCCTGATTCAAATGACTTCTAGTGCTGTCCTAGTTCTACCCACACACTGTTGGACATTACAGTGCTGCTGTGCTAAAGCAATAATTTCCCACTGGACTGACATTTCCACACAGGAAAATCCAGTTATAGATTATTGCTATAGCATAAACTGGGGTTGCTATACAGAGGAAAGCAACAGCAAACTACCTCTGCTCTTGCCTTGAACACCCCACGTATGGGGTCACTCACCAGTACATTATTATTTGGTAATAGTGCAAAGGATGTGTGGCTGTTTCATGCAAGCTCCTCACTCAGGAAACATTCCACCAATATGGCTTGTACCATCTCTTGGTGGATTTTGACCCGCCACTTAAGAATCAGGGTTGGCTTAGTCTTGAAAGAGCTACATTGACTTTGTACCACCACAGACGTTTCAGCATCATATTCTTGACAAGCGGTGCAGTACCATCCAGCTCTGCCAGACATACCAATTTGGAGGCTAAGGTTTAGCAGAAAGTAAAGCAGGATTGAGCTTTTTAGATGTGTTGGGGCTTCGTACCTTACTTGCAGCATTGCAATGATAAACCCTCATCTCATCTGTTCTTTGAATTGTCCCTTTCTCAGGATTTCTTGATGTAGTAAAAATGGTTGTATCCTATCACCGCCTGCAGTGAAGAGTAGCATATTCTGTCAGTGCAAGGGACATTCCATTGGTGCAAGAGGCTTTTATGTCATTTGGATGTCTCTTGCATTGATGAAACTGCCACCCTCAGCTATGGTCAGTAGTACAACATGAGCTAATGATTTTTTTAAATTAGAATTATTAAACTAAAACTGATATTTTCCTAAACTGGCTTGATTTCTTGGACAGGAGCAAAGTCTGTTTACTGATAAACATTGGTTGAATCTTGCCAAATATTTTTCCCAGCTTTGAGCCAACTCAAATTTTGATTTCATCTTTGTCTACTCCACTAAGTGACACATGATCCATCATTTTTGGAAGGCTTAGTTAACACAGTAGTAGCAACAGTAAATGTTAGGGAGCAATCCACCAAGCCGTGGAAGCTCTACTGAGATGAATTAAGGTTGCCTGGCAACAGTGCTTGGGCCTTCAGATGACAGCTTCTGAGGCCCCAGACTTCTCTCTGAGTTCCTACATAGCTTTCATGCAATTTCATTTACTCCTATCAAAACATCATTAGCAAGCATGACGCAATTCTCTGCTTACACAGTTGTGTCAGAGACACACCTCAGCCTTCCTCGTCGACACAGGATCACTTGGTAATTTTAAAAGGGACAGATGAGGAATGTGACATGCTGCCAGCAACTGGTGTGGTCTGCTGAACAGGTTCCCATTGCTACTCTAGGAGCTCACAGAACTACATTGTGTGCGAGTGAATTGTTGTTCAGGTGCAGCAGGGGTGTGATTGGTAGCTGGCAAATGAATAAAAGGCACAAGTGATCCAGGGGAGGAGTTAGGAGAGACTGTTGGGGGGATGTTTTAATTGCTTGAGAAATTAGGAGAAAACAATATCTATGCAATGATGTGGAAAAATGCCTTGGGCAGGTTATTCTTTTACCTCCAGTGAAGTAAAAAGACTCCTCAGAGACTTGGAGTAGGTTTTTACTTTGCTTTGCCAATGCCAGAGCTGCTGCAGCTGGATGGTTCTATCCCATGCGACTGAGGTAAACTCTAGGCCTCATAGGAGGAGAGTGCACACCACAGCTCCTTCTCACAGCAGCATTCCTGAGAGTCCAGAAAGCTGGTGCTGGTGTGAGGAGAAGGTGTGGTGTAAAAGGAACTGCAGCGTGGGTTCCTGGTAAATGGTTTGGGGTTTCTCACATTATTCTGGCAACATCCATCTGTCTAGCACTCTTTTATCCTGCCCTTCCTCCAGGTTCAGATCGTCACTGGCCATGATGCAATTCACTGTGTGACCCTGGGCCAATCACTGTCTCTCTGCCTAACCACTCTCATGGGGTTGTTGTGGGGATAAAATGGAGGGAAGGAGGGACCCATGTATGAGCTCACTGGAGGAAGGGCAAGCTAAAAATGTACTAAATGAACAAAACTTGTGAGATAGGTTAAGCTGCAGGAAAGGGACTGGCCCATACACACCCAGGAACCTTTATGGCAGAGTGGGGTTTGAGTGGTACCCTAGTCTGACACCGTGACCCTCACACCACACTGGGTAACAGTGCCATAGCTCCATGACAATGTATGAATCCATTAATGGAAGCCTCAGGCAGCTACAGTGCATTCTTTTCCACATCAGGGCTAGCTGATGTCTCCTCGCCTATTCCACCTGCTCCTATAGACCCCCAATAAAATACCCATCACACTGTCTCATTGAAGACGGGAACCTTAATATCTCAGGAGTAGTGGGAGGAGCAGACAATGTTTCATGCTGTACGATGACCACAGTCTGCTGGTGTCATTATAACATTTACCAATTGCTTTTTCATTACCTATCATCCTGAGATAAATATGCCCCTTGTGATCATTCACTCATCATTATTTTTATGAACTCATTAGCACAACCAGTAATTTATTGATTATAATCACCATGACACTGTTACATTTAATATTGTTAATGAATGCTATATCAGGAATCCATATGCTTGGTATTCCATGACACCTTTGAGCAATTCCTAGGGATTCCAAATAGAGGGCTTTATTAAGGTTGCTACACATGGAGGAGTTTGTGTATTCAACTTACAGTGCCATCTGAAGCAACTTTACACGCTTCTAAATCCACTGAAGTCAATGGGCTTAGAAGGGGATGCCTCTGTTTAGCATGGCACTGCTAATATTGGAAAGAGAGAAACAGAACTTACAGTGGCTGAGCTTTTAACCTTAGGAAACCTACTCCAAATTTTAATTTTGCCTAACTTCAACTGGTACCATGTGTCCACTGGCACGGACAAAGATATTGCTTAAATCTTATTGACATTCATTTGTAAAAGTTGTAATATTATGCACATTTAATTAATAGTAAGTTTAGACTTGCCAGCCAACCAGTAAAAAAATGGTCTAGTGGCAAGAAAACAAGGGATGGGTCTGTTTTCCCCTGTTTCTCTCAGCTGTTTCTTAATCTATCTCTGTTCCCTGATGCTCAGTTCACTTGTGGAACTTGCACAGAGTACATTTTTCAAGCATAGGATGGTTTGGGAGGCTGGAGGCTGTTCCTTGATGGGGGACAATTTGGCTGTAGTTGTACTTGAGTCTCTTTAAGAAAAGCAGACTATAAGTACAGTAAGTAATGCATGCCACAGTATAATACTGCCAAACTCCAGGTGGTGCCAGGAGATCTCCTAGAATTACAACTCATCTCCAGATGATAGAGATCAGTTTCTCTAGAGAAAATGGCTGCTTTGGGGGGTGCGGGTGGGCTCTTCATTACACCCCAGTTTGTTGACAGCCAGTTTGGTGTAATGATTAAGAACATGGACTCTAATCTGGGAGATCTGGGTTTGATCCCCCACTCCTCCACATGCAGCTGCTGGTATGACCTTGGGTCAATCACAAGTTTTCTCAGAGCTGTTCTCTCACGATCAGTTCTTGAAAGAGCTCTCTCAGCCCCACCTCCCTCACAGGGTGTCTGTTGTGGGGAGGGGAAGGGAAAGGAGACTGTAAGCTGCTCTGAGACTCCTTCGGGTAAGGAAGGGTGGGGTATAAATCCAATCTCTTCTCCTTCTCCTTCATAGAAGTCCTTCCCTTCTATAAACCATACCTTTCCAAGGTTCCACCCCCAAATCTCCAGGAATTTCCCAACCCAAAGCTGGCGACCCTACATAGTAACATCCTGAGATGATTATATCAAGGGCTGTCTTTAAAAAATTTCCAGAACCTGCAATTGGCTCAAAATGCCACTGCGGGAATCTTGATGGGCACTCTTCATGGTGAACATGTAACCCCAATATTAAGTCAGTTGAGCTGTTTGCACACAAGTGTTTCGTTCCTCCTTGGCAACCTTACAGCAGCGCTGTTTTGGGGAGCATCCACATGATGTTGTTGTCTATTCATACCGCTTCTGTGTTTCCTCCCACTTTGCTGTAATCTCTCCCAAACGTGCTTTGGTGTGATGTTTTTTGGAAAGATCATGGTAAAAGCATGTTTTACTCCATATTGTTGGGAAAGTGCACATTTTTGCTGGTCCCACACAGACTGGAGCCATTTCCCTTCCTTCAGCCCCCTCTGACTGCCATTCCCCTGCCACCAAACTACCAGAGGGCTTTTTAAAAAAGTAATTGACACAGGCCCCAGTCACATGGAAGGTTTTGCCCCGCAAGAGGGATGGATCGGGGGCGCATCAAACGGGCACGATCACACCGCAACATCTGGGAAGCGGAGCGCACCCGTCCCTGATCCGTCCTTTCCAGGCGAAACCGCGCATCAAAAAAAACCCTAGAAAAGAGTACTACCTACTTGAAGCTCCGCAGCAAGGGTGACTGTGGGATCACCGGCGCTCCCATCTTCCACAGCATTCGAGGCTCCCGGCCAAACTGTGCATGCACGCACATGCGCAGCCGGCTGTCTCGCTCTCCGTTCCGTGGCTCCCCCCCCCCC
>NW_015167530.1:688095-689490 GCF_001447785.1 Gekko japonicus | reverse complement strand
AAACCCCCCTTTGGCCCGCCCCCCCCCCCCCCCCCCGTGACCAGGGCCACAATATAGCTTTTGATTATTTTTTAAAAGCCCCCCAAAGTCCTTTGGTGGGGCAGGGGCAGGGGCAGGAGAGTCATGACTGTGGAGGACTGAATCCAGGAAACTGCAAGGGAAACCATTGTGTGGATGCTCTGTTGCCACTGTGAAGGAGTGCTCTGTTGTCACCATATGGAAGCAACCTTCTTATTCCCTTAACAGCCTTAAAGTGCAAGCAGAATTAATTAGAGGACTCACATAGCACTGAACAAAGTACTATAGTCCTCTTTAAAATCTGGCAACTCCTGCCCCCAGGGGTGAGATCTTAGTATATATTTAATCCAAAGTAAGCCCCCTTCAGCAAGGGTCTTGTTTTCCCAGCATTTTCCTTTTCACTCTTTTGTTTTCAAACTGAATTAATTACTTCCTGGTCTCTCCTGGATGGCCTTTCTCTGCAGCTCTCATGAATAAATGACTAATTATAGTTCTCATGAAGGTGGAGCTCAAGAACTGTTTTTCTACTTTGTAGCAAGTCAAAACCATCATTCATTAAAATGTATATTATAATAATGCAATTACAAAATGATGGGGGAGCGCGATGTGGCTTTTTGCAAAGGGAGGGGAAAGCTGTTCTTACTGGCTTTGTCCACGAGAGTTGATAATTAACCATCTATTCTTGTGCCAGTTGCAGAGAATAGGAAAGTAACTAGTTTGGCAGGAAGGATTATGGAAACAGGAGTCGTGGGACATGATCTTAGCAGCACTTGGATTGCCTACGTGCAACAACCTGGTGCAGCAGTTGCATCTTCATTAAAAAGAAAATCATCACAAGTCAAGTCTGAAAGAATATGGACAAAAACACAGACAATACACAGACTGACTGGAATGCAAGGTCATTTGGATTGTACAAACTACCTGTAGCAAGTCCAGACTAAGTATCTAGTGGGCAACCAGGCAGTCATCATCAATGAGGGATGATATGATGATGAAGTAAAGAAACAGGACTGAGTACTCAGTTTTCACTTCTGGCTTCCATGCGCTCAGCTGAAAGACAAAACAGAGGTTATGAAGCTACAACTATTCCCCATAGTGCTCTCACTACACATGATAAGAAGCCTTGCTGCAAAGACAGTTAGTTGTGCTTTCTAATCTGTCCTTCAGATGGACATGAGGAGATCTGGAAGTCAGGGAGAGCATGTACAATCCCATTAATGCTCTCCATGGATTTATTGGATTAATGATTTTTTTTTTTTGTCTGAATATAGGTGGAGCGCCTGGTCCATCTAAGTGCCTGTACTTGGACTAAGCTGTTCTGATATTGTTTTCTGAGAAAGAGGAAATGCAAAAGGATATGAGAGGAGGAGGGAAAGA
>NW_015167530.1:654473-688083 GCF_001447785.1 Gekko japonicus | reverse complement strand
GAGGAGGATGGAAAGAGGGAGAATGGTGGATCAGGAATATTGCATCTAGATTGACTCTAGGGCCGAGTTCAGACTGGCAATTTGAAGCGCTAGGGAGTCATGGCAAAGAAGACCCGGAACAGACCGGGAACAGAACGGGTATTCCCATTCACACTGCAGCGAATTAAGCGGGAGGATACCGTGGAGGAAGCGCAAGGGAGTGTTCGCACTGTCAGCCCGCCCCTGGCGGGCTGTTAGTGGCTGTTTCAGTGCTCCACTGCATGCGCCTATGCGCATGGGTGCCTGCCGCGGAAACAGCCAGTGACTATTATCAACGACTGTGGGTTGTTCCCACCTTAGCGGCCCTTGCGTTCACACATCAGGGAACCGGAATCAACCCATTCTACACACTGTTTGCTACCACTTTCACCTGGTACTTTTTTAACTCAGGAGGGAAGCGGCACAAGATGGCTTGAGTACGGCTGAGGGACACCTGACAGATGTGCGTGTGTGAACTCGCCCCTTTAATCCACTACTGAAAAGCTCCTGAAACGTTTGGCCTAACTGCCAGTCTGAACTCGGCCTAGGTTCATGCAGAGTGCACTGACTAGCACTGCGATCACGCACACTAAATAATCCACTTTCAATGCACTTTTCAACTGGATTTTACTGTGTGAGCTGGCAAAAGCCAGTTGGAAACTGTACTGAAAGTGGATTGAAAGTGGATTATTAGTTGGCCTGCCATATTTTGTACCACTAATGAAAAGGACATTTCAGATGACTATGCAGCAAGAGAGGTAGGTACATCCCAAAGGCACGGAGAGATTATGTAACTTGGTGGTGGGAAGAGGCACAAGTTTTCCTTTGCACATTATTCTGCATGCCCAAAATAATGGAACTACAAGTCATTCACAAGTCCATCTTTCAGTACCTCACTGACAGAAATCCTTCAGCCACCAGAGAAATTTGGCAGGATCCATGCAACTGTTTGCTCTTCCACCATCTTCCTTCAGTCACCATATTTCTGTGGCCACTTCCAACACAACTTTGCTATGCTCAAGGTCGACAGGCAGGCAACAGACAATAACTAGTTCCTGGCCTATTGCATAACAGAAGGTGTTTTGCACAATCTCCATAAGTCATCCAGAGGTTTCGTAACGACTTCTGAAGGAATCTTCACCACAAGGAGCAGCCTAGATACACAGTATTTAATATAGTTAATTGTAGAAACTCTGGGTGGTGGTTAGCCCGTACTCTGTGACTATTTAAGAAACTGAAACCTAGGACTTATTTGCGTGTTTGTTATTGGAGATATTTGAGCTTTGTTTTGAATTTGAACTTGCTGAGCACTGGGCGGGTTTTTCATGGAGGAATTTTTGGCTTAGAATCCACTTTTTCTGGAGGCTCCCAGAAGCATTCTGTTTTCTTATGGCCTCACCAGTTGATTTAAAAATAAAAGCTGTTGTGATCTTTCGGGTGACACTTATGCTCATTCCAGTCCAGCTATAATAACATGAAAACATGTTCCCACATAATGGATGGTGGTGTAACTTTTCTTTTTAAAATAGGGTTAGAATAAGGGTTGCCAATGTCAGCTTGAGACATTCTTGGAGATTTGTGGGCAGTGCCTGGGAGGAATGGTGGACTTTGAGGAGGGAGCTCATCACTGATGTGATGCCACAGGATCCACCCTCCAAAGCCGCCATTTTTTCCAGGGAAACTGATCTCTGTAATCTGGAGATGCATCGTAGTTCTGAGAGAACTTCAGGCCCTACCTAGGGTTGCCAAGTCCATCTTCCACCCCCAGCGGGGGACTTTGGGTGCATTCCTGGAAGGGTGGGGCATCCCCAACGTGATGACGTCACGTTGGGGACGTCTGCCGCCCCCCCACCTGGCCGTGCGCCGGATCTCCAGAAACAGCAGTTCCCTGCACTTAAAGTAGCCGGCAGCCGGCGTTTCCCCTTTAAGAGAAGCTGTGTTTCCCTTTTAAGAACGAAGCTGGCTTTTCCCTGCAAGCTTGCGGAGTTCGCGCTTGGGATGAAACATGGGTTGCACACCCTTAAAGGGAGACAGATGGGTGGCTGTGGGTGTTGGGGGTGGGGCTTCCCCCGCCGGCCATCTGGCTGGCAGCGGGTAGAACACCCCCCCCCAAAAAAATGGGGGACCCCTGGCAAACCAGGGGATTTGGCAACCCTAGCCCTACCTGGAGGTTGGTAACCCTAAGCTTGATGAGCAACACCGGTAGTATAGCTGTGCACAATGGGAGATCATACCACTCAAAGGATTTTTAACTGAACATGTCTGAAATATGGAAACTGAACGGAGTTGGAGTGGAAAACTTTGTTGGTTTTCAAAGTAGTAAGCACTGAGTGAGCCCTCCTGTACTACAACAGCACAAGGAAGGAGCACAATGCTACCAAAGACATGAGTGCTGATGATGGTAAATTTGGGAGGTAACTTTTCATATATATATATATTTTTAATTGGTCTATTTATTTCTCATAGTGGTTTAACCTCAACATTAAAATAATGTTTTATCATTTTCAGGCATACAATAGAAACACTACTCAACATGTATGCCTTTGATTATGACATAAGCTGTACTACAAGAGGCCTTGTGCCATTCTATCTTTGTTAGAGTTAAGTAATAAGTATTTCATATAGCATATTATTTAAGAATTTGATATAAGATGAAATTTGATAATTAATAATTGGGTATTTTCATTGTTCTTTTTCCAGAAACTTTGTTTTTGGACCAGTATTGATTTGTTAATAGTTACAAGTTGTACCATGAGCCTGTATGCATATGCTTGACCTCTGAAGAAGGCCTTTTAGGGCCGAAAGGCACAGGGTCACATCGGTTTCCAGTTATGTTTTATGTATTTTAATTTGTAATGAGGCTAATGTTGGGCCCCTAAATGTTTTTAATAAATTAACAATGAATACATGCATTTTGATAACGTTTAATTTATATATATTGATTTTAACAATAGGCCCTCAACTTGGTTTGTTGCTAACCTTTTTGGTTCTTGATTCCAATATTTGGGTTAAGTTTTCTTCCGCTCTTTGTTTCTTTCTTTACTAGTGATATCATACCAGCATAGTGTAATGGTTAGAGTTCTAGACCAGGATCGGAGAGACTCAGATTTGAATCCCCACTCTACCGTGGAAAGCTCACTGGATGGCCTTGGGGCCAGTCACACTTTCTCATTGTAACCTACCTCACAGAGTTGGTGTTGTGAAGATAAAATGGAAATGGGACAGTGATGTTGCAAGCTGCCTTGGGTTCCCGTTGGAGGAAAAAAAGCAGGATGTAAATATCTAAATAAATAAGTATTAGAGGCAGTGCCCAGAACTGCTCATGTTGTGAGGATAAAATGGAGGAAGGGAGAATGGTATACTGAGCTCCTTGGAGGAAGGGCGGGATAAAAATATACTACATACTTCAACATAAATAAAGAAAACTAAAATGCTATGGAAGGATCCAGTTTTCCCAATGACATGTTGCAGCCGAAGTGCTGGAAACATCTGATAACCCTACAAAAGAAAGGTTATTGTGAGAGGAGACATTTGGATCTTGTGCAACAGACAAGTAAGAATTGTGTGCTCCAAACTGACTGCTAATTCTCCTTGCAGTTTATGAGATGCATTCTAGAAGAAAGCTCATGAATCAAGTCACACAGAGCAGCCATAAAGTCACCCAAATGGCCACATGTGCTGTGGATGAATGCTTGGGTTTTAGTTTGCAAATTGTGAGTTGGATCCAACCAGCTTTTCTGCTAACGTATCAAAAAGTCTATGCTGGGGATCAAGGAAACTGCATGGATGAAAGTCATGTGGGACAAGGGCTGTCGTCAGCAAGTGAATTAGTTGAGACTGAATGAAAAAGCTGCTTGGATCCAACTGGTTTCATTTTCCATCACTTGTCCATCTCTCCATCACCATTTCTGTGTACTCCAATTATTCCTGGCCTTCTTGAGAGTGCAGGGCTATTTTTGGGCAGGAACGCACAGGAACAGAGTTCTGGCTGGCTTCAGAGTTGGCTACGCACACTACAGCCAAAACCTCTGCATGCGTGGCTACAGAGGGAAGCCCTGGAGAGCGACCCACCCCAGGGACTCTGAGGCGGGCAGCCCAGGGGGGGGGGCCTGGAAGGATCGGTGCCTTTGCTGGCCTGTCCAAGGGCCGGCTTGCCCAAGCACCCCGCAGCCACGGGGCGCCTAGGCAAGCGAAGGGAAGGCATGGGGGTGTGGCCTAATATGCCAATCAGCTGCACTGCCGGGGGTGTGGCCTAATATGCTAATTACTTACTGCTGTTGGGTGTGGCCTATTATGCTAACGAGTTCCTGCTCGGTGGTGTCATTACTGGTGGTGGCAGAGCATCTCCCCATTTAAAAAAAAAAAAGGCCTAAAATATTGATCTCTGTAATCTGGAGATCCATTGTAGTTCTGAGAGAACCTCAGGCCCTACCTGAAGGTTGGTAACCTTAAGCTGTAGTATTGTAATGTAGTTTAAGCAGGTTGACTGAATCTCCAGCTTTCATTTAAAAAGAAAAAAAGCAAGTCTATCTCCTTCCTTTGCAGAAATATGCCCTGTTCTCTTATATCTCCATGAAAGAAAGACAATAGAGACTTAACTCTTTTTTAATGAAAGCTGGGAATTCAGGGAAACTGCTTAAACTATCATTGCAACACTACAGTGATATATTGATATTTTAGGGCCTTTAAAAAACTTGAAATAATTGCTCTTCAGGGCAGGGGGAGAGGGAGTGGTTTAAAAGTGAGAACAGTCCAGGCATTGAAAATTGGGCTGAAGGTGGGTGGGACAACAAAAACTGACAGAAACATTACACACTAGTAAAAAGCCAACTCGGAATTGGCTTCCAGGAAAAAATTGAGATAAAAGTGGTCACAAAACAGCCAGGGAAAAAACAGGGGGAAAACAAAAAACTGAAGTGAAAACTAAAGGCAGAAGAATGCATGCAGAAATTGGGATAAACTGAAGCAATATGGGGCCACTATAATGAATGCATTCTCCTCCAATGTTCTCTGTGGGAGATATCACCAAACCCCTTTTTTTGCGACACTTTGGCCTTGTGGAGCGAACCTTCCTGAATCAATCCAGCACTTAATCCTTGAGTGTCAGTTTAATGACAATTTGTATCGGAAATTGTTTGGACATTTATCCCAGGTAATTGACCTTAAGAATGTTGTGATCAATTGCCGATTCTTACTGAATGACTCAGTAGCGGAAATTGCTAGAGCAATTGCAAATTTTTTGGAAGAAATTCTTAAAGCCAAATCTAAGCTGTTATAAATTAATTCTTATATAATCTTATGTCCCAATGTTTTTACCTATGTATGGATTTTAATTTGATATACTGACCCTAAACATTATGTTAAATTTACTATGCCAATAAAGGTGTTGTACTTCTATGGGGCCAGAACTGATGAAAAACCCGATGCAGAAAAGAGTTAACTCTTGTCTCAGTTTAAATAGCCACAGTGGTCATTTCGTAGAAAAAGAGTGGATGAATGCTTGGGTTTTAGTTTGCAAATTGTGAGTTGGATCCAACCAGCTTTGGTCTCTTTCTGACATTTCTCCCAGTATTCGTTTTATGGCAATTCAGGGGTCATTTCCTGCAGGAGCGCACAGGAGCGGAGCTCCGGCAGTAAAGAGCCCAGGGGGCTGGCACATGCAACAAGCACCACCCCCTGCTCCCAGCAGCCCTCAGCCAGAGCAAGAAACAGTCAGGTAAGCTGCAGAGCCGCCCCCCCCCGGTCCAAAACAGTCCAGTGGCACCTTTAAGACCAAGTTTTATTCAGGTACAAGCTCTCCCTCCTCTGCGAGGAGCTTGTTGCATGTGCCAGCCCCCTGGGCTCTTTACTGCCGGAGCTCCGCTCCTGTGCGCTCCTGCAGGAAATGACCCCTGAATTGCCATAAAACGAATACTGGGAGAAATGTCAGAAAGAGACCAATGAGTGACGGACACTAACTTTAGATCTCTTATCTGGTGAAAAAGACATTCCACAAACAAAGCAACCTGCTGCTTCCTGCAAGCTTGCACACATGCAAGTAGTAAATTGATCCTGCTTTTAACTCTGTCACACCAACAGTTTATAAAATGTGTATGAAGAAGAGGGAGGGAAGACTATATAGATTTTCGCTATGGTATCTTTGTTTTCCTTTACTACTCCTCTAAAGATGCTGCCAAGTGATGCAAATAATAGCTTTCATCACAGCTGTCAGAGTTCTCATGATCACATTGCCAAGCGAACATGACTTGAGCAATTCTGGATTCCATCAACAGTGACATACACCCCTTAGTTTCTTGTTTAAGATGGGAAATCCATTGATCTCTACCTGCTAGGAGAAGTCTTGATCTCTGTAATCTGGAGATCCATTGTAGTTCTGAGAGAACCTCAGGCCCTACCTGAAGGTTGGTAACCTTAAGCTGTAGTATTGTAATGTAGTTTAAGCAGGTTGACTGAATCTCCAGCTTTCATTTAAAAAGAAAAAAAGCAAGTCTATCTCCTTCCTTTGCAGAAATATGCCCTGTTCTCTTATATCTCCATGAAAGAAAGACAATAGAGACTTAACTCTTTTTTAATGAAAGCTGGGAATTCAGGGAAACTGCTTAAACTATCATTGCAACACTACAGTGATATATTGATATTTTAGGGCCTTTAAAAAACTTGAAATAATTGCTCTTCAGGGCAGGGGGAGAGGGAGTGGTTTAAAAGTGAGAACAGTCCAGGCATTGAAAATTGGGCTGAAGGTGGGTGGGACAACAAAAACTGACAGAAACATTACACACTAGTAAAAAGCCAACTCGGAATTGGCTTCCAGGAAAAAATTGAGATAAAAGTGGTCACAAAACAGCCAGGGAAAAAACAGGGGGAAAACAAAAAACTGAAGTGAAAACTAAAGGCAGAAGAATGCATGCAGAAATTGGGATAAACTGAAGCAATATGGGGCCACTATAATGAATGCATTCTCCTCCAATGTTCTCTGTGGGAGATATCACCAAACCCCTTTTTTTGCGACACTTTGGCTGTGAGTCACCGTGAATCCCCCCCCCCCCGGGGGGGGGGGGAGAAAAATCTAGTGGAAGGCATTGGCTTGCTTTGATTGGTGGTGCACACCGTAAATTGGTGATGCACTATTAATGCTATGCCTGTGTCCAGAAAGGGTCCTTTTCTCCACGCTCCAAAGTGTAGAGAAGCAGGCACTTATATCAAGGGCAGTGGGTTTTTGTTTTCACTTCTTGCTTCAGAAGCAAAAGTATGGAAGGCTTGCATTGCTTTTACTGTCAACTGCAAGAGGGGTATAAAATACTGGAACAATTGTGACTTAGTATCAGTCAGTTGAGGGATGCTGTTATCTTCATTAAATATCAATGAAACTCTGCCTTTGCTGAAAGAGAAGAATCATTTTAATCTGCAAATTGATCCATTAACTGGATTAGAGCAAGACAGTTTAATAGACGGAAACAATTTTAAAGAGATTTGCAGCAGCTTGAATACACACACAAGTGTAAAAATAAGAAAACTTCCTGGAATGTCAACGGCGCTGGTTACTGTAGGATTTATAACCTGTGGCTGAGGCTTGGACCATAGCTACATCAAGGATGGTGGGAGAAGAAGGCCTCTTACTAAGATATGCACTTGAAGTTAAGAGGGTGTGACTAGCCCAGCCCAAGGCCACCTAGCAAGGTTCCATGTAGGGTCTGCCATCCTTAGGGGGGGGCAACAGAGAAGCTCCTGCCCTCAAGCCCCACCAGACCTCTTTGCTCCAGTGGATTCAGGGGCAGGGAGTAACATTGCTCCCTGCCCCACAAAGGTCCCTACTGTAAATTTACTATGCCAATAAAGGTGTTGTACTTCTATGGGGCCAGAACTGATGAAAAACCCGATGCAGAAAAGAGTTAACTCTTGTCTCAGTTTAAATAGCTTGAAGGTGGTTTCTCAGTGTCTTGGGCAGTGTTCCCTCTAAGCTGAGTTAGTGTGAGCTAGCTCACAGTTGTTTAGCCTCCAGCTCACAGATTTTTGTTTTAGCTCAGGAAGGGATGGCTCCAGAGCAAAATAATTTATGCAGTAGCCAAATCACTCACTCACAACTTTAATGCCTGTAGCTCACAAAGTAGAATTTTTGCTCATAAGACTCTGCAACTTAGAGGGAGCACTGGTCTTGGGCAAAGGTCTCCCAGCTTAAGATCCCTTTTTCAGAGTGGAGTGGCTGAGCACTCCATGTGTTCTAGCAAAGAGCTATGGTGTTTCCCCTAAATGATGATACAAACATCATGATTAGTGCTGGCTTTAACACTGCACCACAGACAGGTGTTATAGGACTACACTGTGTTGTAGGACTGCACTGGAGGAATGGAGAGCCACTAGGAGAGACACAGGAGAACCAGCATATGTCATTCTAAAGGTTTGGGGCTTTAAATGAGTTGTTAAATCTATGAAAATGTGGAGAAATAGCAAGACTGCCTTTTTCTGGCTCTATAGTAGGAAAAGTTACATTACATCTCTAGCAGCTGCCAAATTATTTGCTATATATTTTATTTTTGGAATAATAATAACCATTTAATACCCATCCTTCAAAAATTGCCATGATCTGGATAGCCCCGACTAGCCTGATCTCCTCAGATCTTAGAAGCTAAACAGGATTGACCTTGGTTAGAATTTGGATGGGAGACCACCAAGGAACTCTAGGGTCTCTATGCAGAGGAAAGCCATGGCATACCACCTGTGAACATCTCTTTGTCTTGAAAACTCTATGTGAGGTGGGGGAGATTTTAAGCTCTTTTACAGGAAAAGCAAAGAAATGATTCAATTTTCTTGTTGCTGCTGGTTTCTGATTAAAACTCCAAAGCTCTGAATAACTGTGCTGCCCCTGCTCCCGGGGGGGGGGGGGGCAAAATCTAGTGGAAGGCATTGGCTTGCTTTGATTGGTGGTGCACACCGTAAATTGGTGATGCACTATTAATGCTATGCCTGTGTCCAGAAAGGGTCCTTTTCTCCACGCTCCAAAGTGTAGAGAAGCAGGCACTTATATCAAGGGCAGTGGGTTTTTGTTTTCACTTCTTGCTTCAGAAGCAAAAGTATGGAAGGCTTGCATTGCTTTTACTGTCAACTGCAAGAGGGGTATAAAATACTGGAACAATTGTGACTTAGTATCAGTCAGTTGAGGGATGCTGTTATCTTCATTAAATATCAATGAAACTCTGCCTTTGCTGAAAGAGAAGAATCATTTTAATCTGCAAATTGATCCATTAACTGGATTAGAGCAAGACAGTTTAATAGACGGAAACAATTTTAAAGAGATTTGCAGCAGCTTGAATACACACACAAGTGTAAAAATAAGAAAACTTCCTGGAATGTCAACGGCGCTGGTTACTGTAGGATTTATAACCTGTGGCTGAGGCTTGGACCATAGCTACATCAAGGATGGTGGGAGAAGAAGGCCTCTTACTAAGATATGCACTTGAAGTTAAGAGGGTGTGACTAGCCCAGCCCAAGGCCACCTAGCAAGGTTCCATGTAGGGTCTGCCATCCTTAGGGGGGGGCAACAGAGAAGCTCCTGCCCTCAAGCCCCACCAGACCTCTTTGCTCCAGTGGATTCAGGGGCAGGGAGTAACATTGCTCCCTGCCCCACAAAGGTCCCTACTGTAGCAGAGTGGGGATTTAGATCCACTCTAACTATTACACCACACTGGTTCTCTCGTTTCCTATAGCCTGAATTGTGTGACCACATTGCACATTACTGCCCAGTCTCAAGACTGCTTACACCATGAAACATAATAGTAGTTAATGCTCTTGATCAATATATGAAGCTGCCTTATTTTGAAGAGGACCATCACTATTACACCACACTGGTTCTCTCGTTTCCTATAGCCTGAATTGTGTGACCACATTGCACATTACTGCCCAGTCTCAAGACTGCTTACACCATGAAACATAATAGTAGTTAATGCTCTTGATCAATATATGAAGCTGCCTTATTTTGAAGAGGACCATCCTTCCAGACCTATCTCCTTTGAAGGTGGTTTCTCAGTGTCTTGGGCAGTGTTCCCTCTAAGCTGAGTTAGTGTGAGCTAGCTCAGTTATTTAGCCTCCAGCTCACAGATTTTTGTTTTAGCTCAGGAAGGGATGGCTCCAGAGCAAAATAATTTATGCAGTAGCCAAATCGCTCACTCACAACTTTAATGCCTGTAGCTCACAAAGTAGAATTTTTGCTCATAAGACTCTGCAACTTAGAGGGAGCACTGGTCTTGGGCAAAGGTCTCCCAGCTTAAGATCCCTTTTTCAGAGTGGAGTGGCTGAGCACTCCATGTGTTCTAGCAAAGAGCTATGGTGTTTCCCCTAAATGATGATACAAACATCATGATTAGTGCTGGCTTTAACACTGCACCACAGACAGGTGTTATAGGACTACACTGTGTTGTAGGACTGCACTGGAGGAATGGAGAGCCCCTAGGAGAGACACAGGAGAACCAGCATATGTCATTCTAAAGGTTTGGGGCTTTAAATGAGTTGTTAAATCTATGAAAATGTGGAGAAATAGCAAGACTGCCTTTTTCTGGCTCTATAGTAGGAAAAGTTACATTACATCTCTAGCAGCTGCCAAATTATTTGCTATATATTTTATTTTTGGAATAATAATAACCATTTAATACCCATCCTTCAAAAATTGCCATGATCTGGATAGCCCCGACTAGCCTGATCTCCTCAGATCTTAGAAGCTAAACAGGATTGACCTTGGTTAGAATTTGGATGGGAGACCACCAAGGAACTCTAGGGTCTCTATGCAGAGGAAAGCCATGGCATACCACCTGTGAACATCTCTTTGTCTTGAAAACTCTATGTGAGGTGGGGGAGATTTTAAGCTCTTTTACAGGAAAAGCAAAGAAATGATTCAATTTTCTTGTTGCTGCTGGTTTCTGATTAAAACTCCAAAGCTCTGAATAACTGTGCTGCCTCCATGGGTTGGTGTTCATAACTGAAATAACTGTTGCTTGTTGCTATGAATATGAAATTATTGCTGTGCTTCACTACAGAAAAGGGGGAAGAGAGACTCCCTCTAACTACTGCTGCTTATTAGAACTTTGAAACTCTTTGTTGATAATGAAACAGAAATCCCTTTCTACTTCTCTTATTACGGCTAAATATTGCATCAGGCTCTTTATCAACAGAAGAATGAAGGGCACTTTAACACTGGAGTCCTAAATAGGGATGCCAAGTCCCCCCGGGGGGGAGGCCCGTTCCCCGCCGCCGCCGGATCGGGCCCCCGGGGGGAACCCCACCCCCAAAGCACGTCACACGGAAGTACACAAGCACGTCAGGGACGTTGGGGGCGTGGCCACAATCAACCGAGGAAAAACTCTATGGTTTCCCCTCGGATGATTGTGGCCCCACCTCCAACGTCCCCGACATGCTTGCGTCACTTCCGTGTGCCGTGCTTGCGGCGCGCACATGCGAAGACTCCCGGAGCAAGGTTGGACTCCCCCGCTCTGGAACAGGTAAGCACTTGGCAACCCTAGTCCTAAACCGAGTTACACCCTTCTAAGTCCATTGAAGTCAGTAGCCTTAAAAGGGTGTAATTCTATTTAGGACTGCACAGTAAAATACCACTTGGTTCTTCCAGTTTTGTTAAATGTTTTTTTTAATTGGGTTTTACATTTTTACAGTTAACAACATAAACAAAGGTTCTAACATTCTATAATAGTAACTTGATCATAGAACATGGCCTAGCAAATACACAACTATACAACATAAAGCCGTTTGTGACGTTGACATGTTCTTGTTTGTTTATTATATTATTTTATTTTATCAATTTCCTACTACGTGGCTAGCCTATAAGTGTAACCATTTATGATATATCATCTTTGTTGGCAATATGTCATTCATAGCCATGTACTCCAGAACCGGAGCCCATATTCTAACAAATTTAGAGTAAGTTGGTACATTTCTATTGTTTGCTCTATTCAGGGAGTCTGTAATTTTGGCCATTATGAACTGGCCCCAGATCTTCTCTTGCCATGTTACTATCGTTGGTGGTGCAGGCGACTTCCATGCCATTGCAATGGTCAACCTAGCCGTCGCAAGTAATACTGAGACCAAAAGTCTAGTGTTGTCATTTATGTTTCCGTCCGAATGATCCAGAAGGGCCACATTGTTAAATGTTTTGATCTCTCATTGCAGTGATGAGCACATGAATGATAAGCGTCTTTGTACAAGCCAGACAGTACATGATGTTGGAGATCACAACTGGATGCCTTGATGTTTAATTTTGCCACTAAAAGCAGCCATGGGGAATTTGGGGAAATGGTTCAGAGCCCCCCCCCCTCAAAGGTGCTACCCCATACAAGGGGGCTGTGAAGTTACAGGCTTGCCAACCTCCAGATAGGACCTGGAGATCTTCCAGAATTACAGCTGATCTCCAGACTACAACAAGCAGTTTCCTTGGAGAAAACGGCTGTCTTAGAAGGTGGACTCCATTGGCCTTATGCCCCACTGAGGTCCCTCCCCAAAACCCACCATCCCTATGAAGCTCAGCCGAACCTTAGCTACATAGATTCCTTACCTAAATCGGAGAATTGGGGGGGTTCAAATCAATAAATTACAGCACACTTGTGGCTTAGCAAGCAAACATGAAATTGCTTCAAAAAGAGGAACATTCAAGGTGTTACAGTTTCAAGGTAACAAACATGTATCATAAATCCAACAGCCTCACAACTATAGGTAAAAACAGAGGTCATTTCGGGGGGGATCGCGGGGGTTCGCAGTTCCCCCGGGTGAGGTATGGGGGCGGGGCACATGATGAAGCCCCGCCCCCTGCTGCCGGCCGCCCTGCTTCCGGCCCTCATTCAGCCAGGAGGAGGCAGGAGAAGAGGGACGGTAAGTTGCTTCCTCCCTGCCTCTCCCCACCCCTGCCTGCCTGGGGCCAGGGAGGGCCTTCGTGGGGGTGTGGCCTTATGACACACTTCCGGTGATGTCAGGGGGTGTGGCATATGCTAGTGAGTTATGCTAATGAGTTCCCCTAGCTCTTTTTCTACGAAACGACCCCTGGGTAAAACTGAATTGTGATGGCTATGAACATAGCAACATTGCATGCAGACCCAGAATACGGAGAGCCAACATCTTCTGTTGGGCAATAAAAAGGGCCAAGTTTATTTATTTTATTTGTTTACATGGATCAAAGAGGATCTGCAGCACCCACAGGCCAAAAATGCATTCCAAACTGAGATGACATGGGGGACACTGCCAGAATGCAGAACAGTCAGGCCTCCTCTTGTTTGCACATCTCTGAGTTTACAGGCAAGCCACACGTGCCATTGCATATATATGGCTCGGGCTTCTCCTTACCACGCGTTCATGCTGTACAAGGGAGGTGTGCCATTTCCTGTCCCTATAGCCACAGGGTTTATAGGTCAGACCTCAAGGGCTTCCTGTCCCTGATCCATGAAGGCACCAAGGCCCCAGGCCTGGTCTGAGGGTTAACGACCATCCAAATGATGCCCCAGGGTGCTCCTTGCATTGAGGACATCAAACTGTCTTTCAGAAGGCTGATTACCTGGAAGGCAGAAAGAGGGCAATTTCCGAATGTAACAGGAGATCTTGTGACCCTGGCTGAGCTGGCTGTGGTGCTGGGCACCTCAGGCTGTGGTGCTGCTCTCTGAGCTGCCTTTGTCTATCAGGTTGATAGGAAATAATCTTTCCACATGGTTTTTAAAATCCCTTCTTGGCCTTTTGACTAAGATCAAGTGTAGTGCCCATGGCAGTGGAAAAGCCCAGAGAAAAATGGAACTGTGACGCCCAGAGGAGCCAGCAACCCCACTGCAACCACCCGAGGAGGACCCTGTGCCCAGAGAAGACAGTGGTGACATCCAGGATCAATGCCCGGAGGCTGCAAGCGCACCCATCATGGACTATCATTCGATGGAATTTCACCCTCCTCTGAGTTGCTGGACACACCATGCACCACCGGCCATTGCGATGAGGGGACCAGGGCTCTGCCCCACTCTCCCACCATGGACTATCATCCTATGGACTTTTAACCTACTTTGAGTTGCCAGACACACTGTGCACCATTGGCCACCCGCCATGGACTATCATCCTATGGACTTTCAACCACCTCTGAGTCACTGGACACACTGTGTATGCAGAAATATTTCATTCTGAACCTGCTCCCTGCTCCTCATATGAAAATCATACACCCGAATTCTCCGGAGCTGTATTTATACATAATGTCAGTGATTGTTTTTAAATATTCTCTGAATAAAAGTCAATCTGTTCTTATCAGTTTAATATCTGTTACATCTTCTACTTGAGGACAATGTACTGAAATGATTTTTGGAACTGAGAGATGGGATACGGGCTTGCTCCATCCATTCCATGCACTGACCCGGTACATCAGTTTGATGTTCTCTCCAATTTGTTAATTTCACAATTTTGAATGTACAGAGCTTGGACAGACATTGGCTAGTGATCTGCATACATCCACCTACTTTCCCATGATACCCTGAAGTTCTGTTAACCTGTTAGATTCATGGCTGATGCGCAGATATTTCCCTTTCTGCATTCTTGCATCTCGTTTTCCAGCTCTGGGAGAGTATTATGGGTACCAGAACAGATTGAAAAAATCCTTTCTAAGTTCCTCTTCTCTCTTTCTCTCATTTGTTACTACTATAAAGTATCTATATATCTAATACTGAACTGGCCTCCTCTGTGCGGATCCTTAAATCTGGACATCGGGGGCCCCTGGGGGGGAGGGAGAGGTTTGTGCACATGTGGGGCAGGCCCCACGTGTGCACAAAAATCCTAAATTGTGACAAAAGAATCGGGGGATGTTTAAATCCCCCCGAAAGTGCCAGAGCGTTCCGTGCCATGCGCATGGAACGCTTGGCAACCCAGGCTGCCGCCGCTTGGAAAGGGAGCAGCGAGCAGCGAGGGGGGGCAGAGCGGCGAGGGCGGGGGGGAGGAGAAAAAGCTGCGAGGCTTCGGAGCCAGGGGGGAAGGAAGGCAGGAAAGGTGCCTGGCAATGGAGGCGAGCGCCGCGCAGAAGGAGCAGGGGTGCCCTCGCCCGGCCCGGCTCGCAAGGAGCCAGCCCGGGTCCTCCGCCGCCGCTGTAGCTGTCGCACATCGCAGGCCTCGGCGAACCAGCCCCTCTCGCACACCTGATGCCGCCGCCATCGCCGTGGTGCCTTCCCCAGGCTCGGATCATGGCTTCGCACTCCTCGGCTCAACCCGCCGCGCAAACTTTCCCGGCTGCGTCTGGACCAAGAGGCGCCTGGTAAGGCGGAGAGAGAGAGACAGCTGTGGTGGGTGGGTAGGTGGAGGGCGACTGCTTTTAATCGGTCGGGGGGGAGGACCAGGCGAGAGGCTGGAGCCGACCTGCAGCGTTTCTAGGGCACCGCCGAGTTTGCAAAGTGGCCGGGCGCTGCGCCGGGGGGGTTGGAAGGCCAGAGGGGGGAGATCGAGCGGGGGGGCGGGGGAGGAACCGGCAGGATGGGGGGGGGCTTACCTCCTCCTGCTGCTTCCTCCTCCGCCTTCTGACTTTGGAGCTCTGCCTCCCTCCCCACCCCCACCCCCCGCGAGTATCGCGGGTCCACCCCTTGTATATATATATATATTTGTTCTATTTTTTTTCTTTTCTTGTTGTAACTTTAAACACAAATGGTTTTAAGTTTTACAAAAAAACCACACCTTATATTCTATCATATTTGCTCAAATAGAAAAGGGACTCCAACTCTGGATGTTTCAAAATAGGCACAAGGTACACTAAAATGGTGAAAATAATATAAACATAGTTTGTTATTCCTATTTGGTCTTTGCATCTGTTAAACCATCTTCATTATGTTGTATGCTGATTTGCTGTTCACCCTCTACCTATATGTATGGACTGTTAGCTTCCATTTCAGTGTATCTGAGGATGTGTGTGTGCACATGAAAATGCATACCTCGAATAAAACTTTGTTGGTCTTAAAGGTGCCACTGGACTCAAACTTTGTTCTTCCATATCTGTAGCTGGAACAGTCAGGGTTAACTTCTTTTAGGATTGACTGATTCGATCTCCTAGCAGTCCAAGGGACTCTCAAGAGTCTTCTCCAGCACCATCATTCAAAAGAATCTATTCTTTGGCGCTCGGCCTTCCTTATAGTCCAACTCTCGCAGCCATACATGACTACTAAGAATACCATTGCTTTGACCACACAGACTTTTGTTGGCAGGATGATGTCTCTACTTTTTATTATGCTGTCAAGGTTTGCCATTGCTTTCCTCCCAAGAAGCAGGCGTCTTTTAATTTCATGGCTGCAGTCACCATCTGCAGTGATCTTGGATCCCAGGAACATGAAGTCTGTCACTGCTTCCACGACTTCCCCTTCTATTTGCCAAGGAGTGATGGGGCCGGATGCCATGATCTTAGGTTTTTTGATGTTGAGTTTCAAGCCAACTTTGGTGCTCTCCTCTTTTACTTTTAGCAAGAGGCTCTTTAGTCCTCTTCACTTTCTGCCATTAGAGTGGTATCGTCTGCATATCTGAGGTTGTTGATGTTTTTCCCAGCAATTTTAATTCCAGCTTGTGATTCATCCAGGCAGGCATTTTGCATGATGTACTCTGCATATATGTTAAATAAGCAAGGTGACAATATACATCCTTGTCATACTCTCTTTCCTATGCTAAACCAATCAGTTGTTCCATATCCGGTTTTAACTGTCGCTTCTTGACCCATGGATGGTAAGGGGTAATTCCTGATTTCACACCCACAATGTTGCAAAGTTCAGCTATTAGTTCAGATTCAAAGTTTGCTCCTTGATCACTGTGAATCCTTTTTGGAAGACCTTCGTGGCACAGAAAAATTTCCCCACAAGGTAACAGCAACAGTTTTGGCTGTTTGATCTGTAGTTGGATGTGTGTCCATACCCTGTGAAACAATCAGTAAGCACCACAATTTCTTGGTATCTTTATCATCAGGCTCTAACACAAAAAGTCTACATATAAAAGTTCCATTGGTGCATAAACTTTTATGTTCACCAAGGGTGCTGCCTTCTTTGCTGGAGCTTTCTTCCTGATACACCTCTCACAGGTCTTGCACTTGCAACCAACATCAGCTACCAGGGCCGGCTCCAGGCGTTTTTGTGCCCTAGGCGGGGCTACCTTCCCCCCCCCCCCCCCCCCGCCTGCACGTCCACCAATTACGGAGGTTGCCAACCTCCAGGCGGGGCCTGGAGAGAAGGATCCCGATGGGTCCCCACCCCCCTCCGCCACCACATAAATCAGTTTGCTCTGGAGCCGTCCCTTCCTGAGTCGAGACAAAAATGTGTGAGCTGGAGGCTAAAAAACTGTGAGCCAGCACACACTCAGCTTAGAGGGAACACTGCTTCCGGCAGAGCTGCAGAAAAGCACACACATAAGCCGCAGTCTTTGCAAAGGGGGGGGCGGACAGAGAGAGGAGGGGAGGGTCTATCCTTTCCAGTCAGCTTGGAAATTCACGCGCCCAGCAGGAAAAATGAAATGTCTCAACCCCTGATCCTATCGACGCTGGTTATCTCTCCGGCCTTCCCCGCCCCCACCAAGTGTCTTCTAGAGAAGGGTGTGTGTGTGTGGAAATGGGGAGAGGGATTTCTGCAAAGCAGCAGACGTGGGTGGACAGAAAGTCAAGAGGAGGGGACACCCCGCGCAGACCCTCTCTTAATGCCAGCAGCTCACAAAGTAGGATTTTTGCTCACCAGAGAGAGGCTTTCCTTTCTTGATTCCCCAACTGCTGAGAGAGGAGGAGATGGAGGCAGGGCGAGCGGATGGCAGGCGGCAAGGTGTGCTGCTGCCTCCCCCCCTCCCGGCCGCCGCCACCGCTTGCCTCCCCCCCTCCCGGCCACTGCTGCTGCTCGCCTCCCACCGCCTCCCCCCCCCCCCCCCCCCCCCCCCCCCGCACCCCCCCCTGTTTTTTTTTTTTTTTTTTTTAGATGCCCCCCCCCAGAACCGGGCTGGGAGGAGGGTCCCCCAGCCGCCGCTCGCCTCCCCCCGCCGCCACCGCTCACCTCCCCCCTGGCTGCCGCTGCTCGCCTTCCCCCCTCCCAGCCGCTGCTGCCACTGCTCGCCTCCCGCCGCCTCCCCCCGCCCCCGCTGCAGCCTCTCTGCCGGGTGAAGAAGCCACAGGGGGTGGCGGGCGGCGGTGTGGGAGAGGGTGTGGCGGCGAGGAGCGAGCAGGATCGCGGGGGTGCGCAGCTCTGAAGTGCAGAGCCACCACGGCCTCCCACGCACCATGCCCCCCATGCGCCGCCTTGGGTTCCCCGGCAAAAGCTTCCGCCAGGCGATCCTGAGTTGCTAAGGGCGCCAGAGGGTTGGGCGCCCGGTTAGGGTGGCAGCGGTGGGTTGCAGGGGTTGGGGGGCCTAGTGATAGAGCCAGCCCTGTCAGCTACCATTTTAGGCCAATAGAACTGGTCTCTGGCTAAGTCCAATTATTATTCAAAAGACATCAAGTCTATGTATGCATGTTTTGAGATAATCACATGGCAAACCTATCCTGCTTGACTCCCATATCTGTTGATAGAGAGCAAGTGTCAAGAGATAGCCGCTGCTTTCATGCTGTGCTGATCAGCTTTCCAGATATATATGGCTGAACACTACTGGAAACAGGATGCATCATAGAAGGATCTTCAGACTAATCTAACAGGGCTCTCCCCCCCACCCTTATTCTGTGCCATAATGAGAGGCAGGCTGGTGTATAGGTAGGATCTGGGAGACACAAGTTCAAATACCCGCTCTGCCATGGAGGATTGCTGAGTGACCGTGTGTGAGTCACACACTCTCAGCCTAATCTAATTCACTGGATTGGTGTGAGGATAACATGGAGGAGAGGAGAGCAGTGTAAGCCCCTTTGGGTCTTCATCGGCGGAGAAAAGTGGAGTATGAATGAAGTAAATAAATAGTATGAATTGCTAGACTCCCTGCTTTGGAACAGTGCTAATTTTTAATCTCTGAAAATTCATAACACCTTTTTGTCTACCTGCCAGTTCCAGGCTCCGTATGTTCAGTGTTTTTGTAGACAATTGGGGATCATTCCAAGAGCAAACCCTAACTGTCTGTTTACTAGCACAGAATGTTGCGTTGAAACTCGTCTGTGCTTGAAATTCTTTGCTGGGAGGAAAGAGATACTGTGCCTGATCCAAGAACAATTTCTTGATACCAGTTTCCTCCTACAGCACGGCCAACAATAGAACTGGTGCCTGTAGTTGCTCCTGGCCAACTCTTATTGAGTACTATATCTGCAATAAAGAAGATTTTTAACAAATGAGTTCTGAGATGCTCATAAAAATTCTATGCTAAGGATTATTAGTGCCACTATTAGGATTAAAATAGCCACTATCATAGACTGCTTCCACATGGATGTACCTTGGCTGCCTTACAGCAGCACTGTTTTCAGGAGCATTTACATGACGTCGTCAGCTATTTGTCACATTTCCATGTTTTCCCCTGCTTTCTTGTGATCTTTCCTAAACTTGGTTTGATACAATATTTTGGGAAAGATTGCAGTCAAAGTGCATTTGGACACCACATGGACAGGAAGGTGTGCATTTCTGGAAACCCTGCCCAAATACGCACCATTTCCTTGCCTCACTCCCACCATTTCCCCTTCTACCACTAGAGGCTTTTAAAATATAAGTTATTGATGAATTGCTATAATGCAATAATGTCATAAGGGTCTGTCGCAACAATGTACTAGTTCCCAGCTTTAATTTTTTTTTTAAAGATAGATCTCAAGCCTCTTTCATTGCAGGGCTATAAGGCAAAAGGTGCATGTTGCACATTTCTCCTTAAACTCCACAATAAAAAGAGTTGGAGACTTTAAAAAAATGAAAGCTGAGAGCAAGTACATTGTTGCAATAACTAATTACAATGCCATGGTTATCTAGCTATTACTGATTTCTTTTACAGTCCTCTGCTGGTGCATGGAGAAAAAGCCATGGACAGTCGAGGTGAGGAAAGTGCAGAGGAAACTGCTGCGCGAATGCTCTGTTTCCATGGCACTGGTGCCTGTAGTTGCTCCTGGCCAACTCTTATTGAGTACTATATCTGCAATAAAGAAGATTTTTAACAAATGAGTTCTGAGATGCTCATAAAAATTCTATGCTAAGGATTATTAGTGCCACTATTAGGATTAAAATAGCCACTATCATAGACTGCTTCCACATGGATGTACCTTGGCTGCCTTACAGCAGCACTGTTTTCAGGAGCATTTACATGACGTCGTCAGCTATTTGTCACATTTCCATGTTTTCCCCTGCTTTCTTGTGATCTTTCCTAAACTTGGTTTGATACAATATTTTGGGAAAGATTGCAGTCAAAGTGCATTTGGACACCACATGGACAGGAAGGTGTGCATTTCTGGAAACCCTGCCCAAATACGCACCATTTCCTTGCCTCACTCCCACCATTTCCCCTTCTACCACTAGAGGCTTTTAAAATATAAGTTATTGATGAATTGCTATAATGCAATAATGTCATAAGGGTCTGTCGCAACAATGTACTAGTTCCCAGCTTTAATTTTTTTTTTAAAGATAGATCTCAAGCCTCTTTCATTGCAGGGCTATAAGGCAAAAGGTGCATGTTGCACATTTCTCCTTAAACTCCACAATAAAAAGAGTTGGAGACTTAAAAAAAACGAAAGCTGAGAGCAAGTACATTGTTGCAATAACTAATTACAATGCCATGGTTATCTAGCTATTACTGATTTCTTTTACAGTCCTCTGCTGGTGCATGGAGAAAAAGCCATGGACAGTCGAGGTGAGGAAAGGGCAGAGGAAACTGCTGCGCGAATGCTCTGTTTCCATGGCTCTCTATAGTTGTAGCAGCAGGGAGAACTACTATGATGCCCTTCTGTACAGCTGTGGTCACTGCCTCTCAAGAATTCTATTGTCGAGGTGGAAAAGGTGCAGAAAGGGGCAACTAAAATAATCAAGAGACAGGGCATCTTCCTTAGGGAGTTTTTGTTTGGAGAAAAGACAACTAAGAGGAGAGATGATAAGAGGTATCTAACATTATGCAAGATGTGCAGAAACTGGATAAAGCACATTTTTTTCTGTCTTTCACATAATGGAAAAACTTGGGGGCATGGGAAGTAGATGCAGGACAGACAAAAGGAAACACTTCTTTATTCAAGATTCGTCAACATGTGGGCTTCACTGCTACAGGTGTTAGTGATGGCCAGTCATTAGTTGGCTTTAAACAGAGATGAGAGAAATTCATGATGACTAAATGAATCCTCCATATTCAGAGGTAGTATATCTCTGAATATCAGTTACTGGAGGACAACAGCAGGAGGAAGATCTTTCTTCTGTTCTCTGCTTTTGGGTCTTTGAGGGCTTCTATTTCCCAGACTAACTGGCCATTGGTCTGATCCAGCATGGCTGTTGTTATTTTCTAAGAATCCTGAATTCCATGTAAAATCTGCAGTTCCTTAAATGTCTACATGCCTGCCTTTGGATAGTCACCTTTGCCTCAAGTTAACATAATAACAAACCATATGTGAGTTTGCTGGGTATAATGTTCAATTTTAGTAAGGAAGCTCAGGTCGAAAGGTCATGTACAGCCCTTCTGGATGACGAGGTGCCACACAGTATGACTCAAAGCCCCCTTAAGGAAGGAGTATAACTTTAAATTCTGTTTTTCGTAGTCCTCTAAAGCTGCAAGGCAGGTTTAGCAATGTATTATCATTATTCATAAGCCACAGCTTCCTTCTCTCAAGCCCAGTAACTCTCTGACCTTTTCATACAGGACCAAGCTACATACTTTTCCTGGATCGGCCCCCAGTCCTGTAAAAGCAGATGTGAACTAGGAGTTTTTAAGAAGGGGGCTGGGGTCCAGGAGATTACAGGCCAGGTACCTAGCATGGGTTCCAGGTAAACAAATTGAAGCTGCTATTAAGTTAGAATGATCAGAGACATAGAAAAGCAAAGCACACTTAGTGGAGAGTTTGAGAAGGTTAACAGGCACATGGATAAGGGTGATCCGATAGACATTATATTCTTGGTCTTCCAAAAGGCTTTTGACAAGGTACCTCACCAAAGACTCCTGAGTAAGCTCATGGGATAAGATGACTGTTCCACTTATGGATTAAAAATTGGCTAAATGACAGGAAGCAGAGAGTAAGAATAAATGGATGGTTCTTCCAATGGTGAGGAGTAAGCAGTAGGGTCCCACAAAGATTGGTTTTGGGGCCAGTGCTATTTAATTTGTTCATAAATCATTTGGAATTGGGGGTGAGCAATGTTGTGTAGTGGCCAAGTTTGTGGATGACACCAAATTAATGATAGTGAAAACTGAGGTGGATTGTGAAGTCTATGAAGGTGGATGCTGTACCTGCATTGAGCAGGGGGTTGGACTAGATGGCCCATTCCAGCTCTGTGATTCTATGATTCTAAGAGCTCCAGGAGAATCTCTTTAAATTGGGTGACTGGGCAACAACGTGGCACATGAAGTTCAGCATGGGTACATATAAGGTGATGTATATTGGAAAACACACAAACCCACTTTAAATATATGCTGATGGGGTTTGAACTGGCTGAGTCTGAGAGGGGAAAAGATCTTGGGTTTGTGGTAGAAAGCTCAATGAAAATGTCAACACACAATAAGGATAAGAACAAAGTTTGAGTCCAGTGGCACCTTTAAGACCAACAGAGTGACACTTGCTTAAATACAGTGATACAGAATTTCCTCGCCTTTAAGACCAACAGAGTGACACTTGCTTTAATACAGTGATACAGAATTTCCTCAAGCCCTACATACAGGAAGATTGGGGAGGGGAGACATCAGGAAGGGTCAGTCAGAGCCAAGATGCATAAGTAAAGCTGAGATTGTATCAAGGCAGCCTATAAGATCAATGAATGGCAGCAAATTAGCAAATTAAAACACAAATGCGAGAGCTAATAAACAGATGTGAGAATGAACACATAGGATATTGCAGAGCTGGACAAGTTCCAGAAGAGGACTACACCAGTCAAGATTAGGGGGTTGGGGAGCACCTTTCATTTGAGGAAAGGCTGAAGAGCTCTTGGGGCTGTTCAGGTTAGAAAAAAGACTGTTAAGGGAGGAGCCAATGTTGGATCAGGCCAATGGCCCATCCAGTCCAACACTCTGTCACACAGTGGTCAAAAATACCAGGTGCCATCAGGAGGTCCAGCAGTGGGGCCAGGACACCAGAAGCCCTCCCACTGTTGCCCCCCCCAAGCACCAAGAATACAGAGCATCACTTGCCCCAGCCTGAGAGCCCCTATCTATACCTTGTGGCTAATAGCCACTGATGGACTTCTGCTCCATATGCTTATCGAATTCCCTCTTGAAGCTGTCCATGCTTGTAGCCGCCGCCACCTCCTGTGGCAGTGAATTCCATGTGTTAATCACTATTTGGGTGAAGAAGTACTTCCTTTTATCTGTTCTAACCCGACTGCTCAGCAATTTCATGGAGTGCCCACGAGTTCTTGTATTGTGAGAAAGGGAGAAAAGTACCTCTTTCTCAACTTGCTCTTTATAAAATTATGTTGATAAAATTATGCGTGGAGTAGAGAAAGTGGATAAAGATTTTTTTTCTCCTCTCCCATAATATTAGCAGTCAGGGGCACCCAATGAAGTTGATGGGCAATAGGTAGGGTAGCCAACATCCAGGTGGGTCCTACAGACTTCCTGTAATTACGAATGATCTCCAGACTACAGAGATCAATCCCCCTCGTGAAAATGACTGCTTCAGAGAACATTATACATTGCTAAGGTCCCTGTCCTCCCCAAGCTCCGCCCTCCCCAGACTCCACCTCCAAATCTCCAGGAATTTCCCAGCTCCAAGTTGGCAACCATAGAATAGGTTCAGGACAGACAAAAGGAAATACTGCTTTACTCAACAAATAATTAAACTGTGGAGGTACTGCCAGTGGAGGTAGTAATGACCATGATAGCTTTAAAAGGGGGAGTTAGACAGAGGACAGATCCATCAACAGCTACTAACCATGGTGGCTAAAGGAGAAATTGCATATTCAGAGGCAGCAGACCTCTGAATACCAGTGCTAGGAGGCACCATCATGGAAAGGCTTGGCCTGTACGCCTTGTTTGTTTGTCCTGCAAGGTACCTGGTTGGCTGCTGTGTGAATCAGGATTCTGGGCTAGATGGACCATTGGTCTGATCCAGCTGGGCACTTCTTATATTCTTATTTGGGAAGAATTTTGATTTACTATTCACCAATGTTGTCAATTAACTATTTTTAAACCATATTTTTGACACTGCTTTATACTGACTGAGAACATCCATAGGGTTGCCAGCTCTTGCCCGGCAATCCCTAGGAGGCTGGGAGGAGAGCAGAGATGTGAATGGTGTCCAGTGATGCCACAACATCAGTTCCAGCTGAATAACCAGAAGTGCTGTCCCCACATCACTGGACACTCTAGCATTTCCCACAAACTCTGTTGTGAAACCTACCTGGAGTGGTTCTTGGCAGCTGCTGTTTGTGCCATTGGAGAAAATTATTTGCAGCCCATCAGTACACTAGAAGTCTTTGTTCAATAAACATGCTGCAACTTGTTTTGTTGTTGTTGTTGTTTTTGTGCTCCTGTAGCCCTCAAAATGTCTTGGTGTTCATCTTGTGCTTGGGATTCCTGCTAGCCTCATCTAGAAAGTGTGGCTCTATACAGTAGTGCAGAGGACAATGAACTGTGCATACATATTCAGAGGCATTAAGAGAATGTAGATGCAGCTGCTGATTTGGGGGGCTGAGGGAAGGGATGGATATGATTATCCACCTAGAGGAATATGTCTCTATATAAGGACAGTATAAGGAAAGCATGTTTCATTTATTTTAGATTATACTCCATGTTCTCCCCCCAAATAAGGACCCAGTTTTGTCCTCCATTTTATCCTTGCAACAACAGCCCTGTAAGGTAGGTTAGGCTGTGGGTGTGCAATTGGCCAAAGTCACCCAATGACCTTCCATGGCTGATTGGGGCTTTGAATCTGGGTCTCCCAGATCCTAGCCAAACATCCTGACCACTATGCCATGAGGGCTCATATAAAGATGGAGCAGGACTTTCAGGGACATTTTGGGCTGCCACAGGATAGGGAGGCTGTGAAAGTCATGCTTCATGGACGTAAGTCTTTACATCCACATTCTCCCTGTCGTTAGTCACTCCAAATGCCACTCAGACATGACATTTTTCCTACAGAGGTAATATGCATGTGGGAGTGGGAAAGCGTCATCAGATGCCTATAGGGAGGAGCAAGTGAATGTTTTGACTTCTGTCATTCATGCCAGAATACATACTTGTGTCACGCTTAACAATGATGGTATGTGTCTACCTACAGAGTTTCTCTCACACCCTTCCTTCAAGTAGCTCCTTTCCTCATTTTATCCACACCATAATTCTGTGAGGCTGTTTAGACAGAAAAAGAGGACTGGCCCAGAGTTCCCCAGCAAGCTTCATGCCCATACAAGGATTTCAACCCAGGCTTCCCAGATCCTAGTGTGATGTTCTAGCCTCTGTACCACACCGGCTCCTGCAGACAGTGTTCCTGCATTGTCTCCATGTTGGATCATTTGTGAGGCAGTCCCCAGGTCTCTGCGAAATATGGATTCTACTTCCCTCAGCATAGTTCAGATAATTGCCCAGCAACTGTTGAAAATATTACTTATTATAAGGTCAGTCAAGAGCCATGACTGTCTTTCCATACCTCATTTCCAGATCTCCAGTGCTGTGTGGCAAAAAAAAAAAAGGATGGAAATTTTGTTTAATTAAACAACTTCATTAAGCAATTAAGTGTAGAGGTCGGGTGTGGGAAATCTATCACTTATAAAACTCTCTGGGAAACAGCCATTTAAAGTATCTAAAATTGTACCATTCAGACATTGACAAGCTCACAATCCATTGAGCCTATGCAGAAATTCTTCCACATTATCGGGTATACTACTGATTTTTGTTAAGGATAACCACCATGTTAATGTCCTCTGGTGTCATTCTTGCACACAATTACATAGGGAGCGGTGGCGCAGGCAGTACAACGCCTGCAAGTAACATCAATAGCAAACAGCCATAACGGCTGTTAGAATCCCCACCGCAGCCAGAGTGAGCTCCCGGCCCCTGTCCCAGCCCCCCCCAATCCAGCGGCTCGAAAGTAATACAAGTAGAGAAATTGGTACCTGCCATAGTTGGCAGGGGGCACCCTCCTCCTGGTTTCGTGCCAGGAGTGTTGGCGGCGGTGAGAAAGGCAGCAGTGAAAGAACAATGGCGGCGGAACCGGGCGATCCAGGCGACGACCAGATCGGATGGAGGCGGAGTCGGGGCGACGCAACTGCGAAACAACGCAGCACGGCAGGAGCCCGAAGGGGACATAAAACCGGAAGCTGCAGTCCAAAGCAGTGCGTGCCGGAGGAAGAAGCCAGCAGAGCCTGCCAAGTTGGTCGCCAGCCTCCTGGACGCCAAGGAACAACGCCCGAAGCCTGCTGATGAGGAGGTAATACGCCGCAGGGTGCTGCTAGGTAATCCCCTCCCCGTGAATCTGTGGCCCTAGCTAGGTAAACAAACTACGAAAGTAGTACAGTGTAAACCGCTCTGAGGCCCATTAGGGGTCATGGGCGGTATAGAAATTGGAAATGTAATGTAATGTAATGTAATTAACAGACAGGCCAGGACTGGAAAACACACATTGCCCAGGCACAGATGATCCTGAATTCCTAGATAACCCTCTGCCAGTTTTCCAAGCACTGGTAAATATTTAAACTTTTTACAGAAATATATAAATGATAAATGAATCCTTACCTTTTCATCACAGTTGCTTTGCATGCCTGCAAGGGAGGGGCCCCATCCAGGCAATGGCCAAAAACATAGTGAAAGACCTGCACACAAGTAACATGTGAACTGATCTTCAGATAGTGCACAGTAGCAACATTTCTCTAATCCCCTGTTTTACCCTCTGAGCACACTGCATGTCCCCATGGACAAATCATACCTTTTGGCATATACTGGAGTCTATTCACTGGTTCACACCATAAGGTACCATGAAGAAAAGCATGAAGAAAAATAACAGGATCTAGCTCTGGAAAATTAAATTTAATAGCTCCACTGTAATGAAGGCAAGTGTTCTTAGCACAGTGTATGGGGTGGCCGCCAGAAGCACCACCAAGAAAGCCCAGAAACATTTTTGCCTCCTCCAGCTCTGAGTATATAGGAGCATCTTTTAATGCAGCACTGAAATGGCTGAAATTACTTAAGGCAACATGTTTCATTGGACCAGCTCATGGTGGGGGGAAACGGGCAATCAGCTGAGTTGTGCAGGTGGGTGGAAAGGTTCCTACATCTAGAGCTAGTGATGTGTCATAGACAAACATTTCCACTCATTATAGATGGGTTGTTAGCATTTGAATAAGTCTGGATGAAAAATAGCTGGGAGCAGGAGGCAAAGTGTAGAGGTCAGGTGTGGGAAACTCTGGTTTAAATGCATCACTTGTGAAGCTCATTGGGGAGCTTTGGCAAATTCACAAACTGAGACTACTAATGAGGTCATTGGGAGATTAAGGGTCCAATCCCAAGCAGGTCTACTCAGAAGTAAGTTTCATTTAATTCAACGGGGTTTACTCTCAGGAAAGTATTCTGAGGAAGATGCTGGTCTGAGCTTCTTGGAGGAAGGGCAGGAAGGGATACAAGTGATAAGAATACAAGAATCAAGGTTCTCTGATCCAGCTATAGCACTTACCAATGTAACAGGGCTTTTAATTTCCAAGGACTCTTTTAGGACTGTAGTAGACAACAGAAGATCCATAACTGGAACTCAGGTCGTTTTTAACCAAACTAATAGCAGTCACAGCCATGGGGAGAGATTAGATTGGAACCATTGTGAAGGGAGAGGGTGGTATCCTGCCCCAGTTTCCAAATTCATATCATGCCCATACATAACCTAAGCTCTCCCAAGATACATGTAACAGAGAAACACCCTGTGAAGGCCAGGGGAAGTTCCACCTCTCCCTAAGAGAGAAAAATGAGAGCTGACAAATTGTTGGGAAGAGACAGTTGGAAAAGAGCAGTTAGGAGAATTGTTGGGAGTTGGCAGCTGGGGAGTTGAGAGAGAAAAGAGTATGTCTGATTGGATGAAGCTGAGGTGAATCCCAGTTTAAAGTTAGCTGACTAAAAAGAGTCAATTTGTAACACAAGATCTAAGATGCTAGAACAGGGGAACAGTTCAAAACTTCAATGAAAGCAAAATGTTGTAACCTCTTACTTTTTTCAGTGTTATATTCAGACTATAAATAAAAGTTAACTCCTTGGTTGTTTAAATCTGTGGGCTGTCTGTCTCAGGTAAACACAAAAACACCTGTGAAGATCTTGGTCTATATATGTTTAGGATATGTATTAATGGTGGTAATGTGTTAATGGAACAATAACTCTGTGAAGTGTTTTAGTGAGAGCCTGTAGTTAAAGGGGACTGGGATAAGGTGTCTGCTGATGTCTCTGTGAGTGACAGAGAGGACCAGAGAGGGGGAACGTCATGGCTCTTTGGAGAATTTAAAAGACACAAGAAGGGTAGCAATTGTAACAGCCTGACCTATTTGTAACCCTGAACCTGAGAGAGGGAGAAGTTTAGAGGATGGTAGGCACTCTGTGTGATGGGAAAGGCGTGTCAGAACTCCTTTCTTTGTAACAGAAAAGTATACTTTCTTTTTGTATGTTTATAGGAGATTAGAACAACACCATCGCAAAAACTGTGGTTTATCATAGAGAATTTAGAAAATTCCTCACCTATTCCCCCTGATAGGAATTCTTTACGCATGCATCATCTACATCATCTAGTAACATAAGAATATAAGAGGTGGCCTGCTGGATCAGTCTACTAGCCTGTCTATTCCAACATCTTGTTCCACACAGTGAGCAACTAGCTACCTTGGAGGGTCAGCGAACTAGACACAGGGGCCAGGGCATGGATAATATATTTTGGGTTGTAACTGATTTTGTTCTTCGGATGCTTGATCTATGTAGACAGGTGTGATAGTTTATAGATTTCCCTGTATATAGTAACCTTTGGCTGTGGTCACACTAGCAGTTCACGCCAATATCATTTGTGGTACCTTTGCAAATGTAAAGAGCACAATCAGACAACATCTGCTTTCCGTGCCCCAGTTGTTGGCACCCAGGTTCAGCGTGCCCTGGAAGCAGAGTTTCTGACACCAGGGAAAGTCCGGTCTTAATGTATGCCAGCACTTCCACCCTGTATTTCCCAATGTCTGAACCCTCCTGATGCGAAGTCAAGCCGTTTGGGAAGTCTGAATCTTCCCTTCTGTTTCCACCTCCTTTTTTTTGTTTTTTTAAATCAGGTATCTATGTACGCATAAGTGCATAATCGCCCTGGCATTGTCAATAACCACAGCCAAAAAGTTATTCTGGACTGAGAGTCCCTGGGGGAGTTTTCAAGCAACTTCCCACAGCTATTTAAATCACTGCAAACAGAGGCACAACCAGATCGTGCTAAGCCTCCAGTGTGACCGCAGACTATGTTTCCTGTTCTGGATGGCGCAGACTAGCTTGATCTTATCAGGTCTAGGAAAGTAAGTAGGTAGGGTCAGCCCTGGTTAGTACTTGGATGGGAGACCATCACAGAAGTCCGGGGTTGCTACACAGAGGCAGGCAATGGCGAACCACCTGTTTGTCTCTTGCCTTGAAAACCCTACAGGGTCACCCTAAGTTGGCTGTGACTTGATGGCATTTCATACACCCACAACAGCTTATGCATTCCTACATTTACAGTGGTTACAAGGCATTTGAATTTGTGTGCAGGAACTGTGATGAATTTCTTCTTAAGTGCATAAAGCAGTACACGTGTTTTTCTGATTCGTCACTAGGGATCTCCCCAACAAACATAATATAGATGTTTGCTGTCAGAATGGAGCAGATATGTCTCCCTGTGTACCACAAACTGTCAACACTCAAAGGTCAGAGTTAAGGTTAAGTAAATAAGCACCTCCTTTTCTTCATCTTGTTATTGAGCAAATAACTGTCATCCAAGACCTAGAGCCTTTAACTTCAGGAAACAAAATGTGTGAATCAACATTTAATTATGGAAATCACCAGCTTCAAGGGCTTTCTATCTTAACAAGGATCAAAGGCATTGAACCACTTTATTATCAGCATGATCTGGCTTGTGGTTCCATGAGACTCCAGGCTGATTGGAGAAGGAAATGAAAAACCATATGCATACCTTTACAGTGTGTAGGCAGGGAGCCTTGTTTACCTGCACTCTTTTGCCCTTTGGCTATTCTGATTTCACAAATAATAGATAGCACCGCTGTATAAGGAGACCAACTGCTGTGACACCCAGAAGATTCCACAACATTTTATATACAGTCTGTTTTATGTAAATAGGCCAGATTAAAACTGTGACAGACAGAAGGCTGTCCTGCCCCTGAAGGGGAAAACAGCCAATCACTTGAGCCTATGGGAGTGCTGCTCCAGCATCCAACCACCTTTCAGAAGGGGGATGGAAGGTTGGAGGGAAACACAGCAAGAGCTGAGTTCAGTTCTGCCTCAGGGAGAGGGCAGTGAGAGCTCAGGGCTGGCTCAGGAAGAGAGCTGACAGAGCAAGGGTAGCTCCGCTTGGGAGTGTGGCAGAGTGGACTGGCTCTACCTCTGAGACAGAATAGAGCACCCAGTTGTTAGGCCTGTCTCTGGCAGTGAGCAGACCTTGCACCATTTAGTCTGACTCTTGGGAAAACGCAGGCTGGTTATGGTGGAATCCTGTGTGTGTGTGTTAGGATCAGGCCTCTTCCTGTGCCAGAGCGCACCGGAGCACCGCTCTGCCAGTCAGGAGCCCAACCATGGAGATCGACACCGGGTCGACCTACTCCATAATATCCGCGGACACGCTCCGTTCACTGTGTCCTCAGGGGGGGCCACCACTACAGAAGTCACGGGGTTTCCGGTTACGGGACTTTAACAAAAACCCCGTGGCGGTGGTGGGCTGGGGCAAGTTCCGGGTCCAGTTTCAGGGCTTCAAGGGCCAACTGGACCTACTGGTTGTGGACCGCCCCCTCTCCAGCTTGTTGGGACTGGCCTGGTTCAAGGCCCTGGGGCTCTCCGTTACGGGCATCAACCAGGTTGGAGCACAGGATTTCGGGGCGGTGTGTGCAGAATTCCCCCGCGTCTTCGATGGGACCCTGGGGCGGTACACGGGCCCCGCCATCTCCCTGGACCTAGACCCAGCGATACGCCCCATACGCATCAGGTCCCGGCTGCCCCCGATCTCCATGAGGCCGAAGGTGGAGGCCGAGCTTGATCGCCTGGTTGAGCAAGGCGTGCTAGAACCTGTGGCGTCGGCCCGGTGGGAAACCCCCATTGTCACACCAATCAAGCCGAACGGGGACGTCCGCATCTGCGCGGACTATAAATGTACCATAAACAAAGCCCTACAGCCCCACGCATACCCGGTGCCGGTAGTAAGCCAAGTGCTGGCGGCCCTGGCCGGGGCCCGGGTGTTCGGCAAACTGGACTTGGCCCAGGCGTACCAGCAGCTACCGGTGGACGCCGCCACGGCCGAGGCCCAGACCATTGCGACCCACAAGGGGGCCTTCAAAGTGCACCGCCTCCAGTTCGGGGTCTCAGTCGCGCCGGGGATCTTTCAATCTTTTATGGATTCCCTTCTTAAAGGCATCCCCGGAGTTCAGCCGTTTCTAGACGACGTGCTGATCGCCGCGCCAGACCCCTCGTCCTTCGCAGACCGTCTGAGGGCCGTTTTACAGCGCTTCGACGCGGCGGGTCTCAAGGTGAAACGGGAGAAGTGCCTACTGGGGGTGCCGCGGGTGGAGTTTCTGGGCTTCGCGGTGGACGCCGCCGGCCTGCACCCCTCCTCTATACAGTTGTAGGGGCTTTATTGCAATGTTCTATGGCCTGATATTATGTTCTTATTCCAGTGTGGGGGGTGTGTGGGGCAGTGGAAGCTGAGTGATAGGGTTTCTCCAAGTGATTGCCAGAAGTGAGATGCGTCCTGGTCTTGTGTCTTACAGATAATCTTACAAATAGTCCTTTGCATTTATATCATGCTTTCAACTTTAAAAGAATCATAATGCTAATTGTGTGAACTTAGGCAAATCACGAGAGGTAGAGCAGGAAGGGTTGCATCAGTGCTTAGTTCTTGTGGTCCTTTCTTACACCCCCAGGGAAATGCTGATCGCCACTTTGGGGCCAGGAAGCAATTTTTCTCCAGGCCAGTTTGGCCCCCAGTGATCCTGGAGGGTTTTTTTTTTAAATCATATTCTGGGCGTGGGTCACTGGGGTATGGGGGGTGTATTGGTGAATTTCCTGCATTGTGCAGGGGGTTGGACTAGATGACGCTGGAGGTCCCTTCCCACTCTATGAGTCTATGATTCTATAATTCACCCAGGCTGGCTGTGGGCACGCCAGCACCTCTGTCAGGCAGAAGCGCCTGAGATCCTCCCCCTCCCCTTTTCCTTTGCCCAACTTGGAGGCGAAGGGAAGGGAGAGGGGGGAAAGAATGGATCCCAGGTGCTTCTAGCTGTCAGAGGGGCTGGTGCACACTTCCGGTGATGTCAGGGGGTGTGGCATATGCTAATGAGTTATGCTAATGAGCTCCTGCTGCTCTTTCTCTATGAAATGACCCCTGGTTAGGATCCAACCTAGTGGCTAATGGTAAAAGCCTGTTTATGCTTGTGGTGGAACAGTCCTGCTCCACAACACCTGGAGAGCCTTTTCTCTCAGTTAACCACTGCCACCACCTGACCTTTGTAAGGAATTGCCCACTGGGAAGGTCAGGACTCTCAGCTTCCCTTCCAAATTCTGAGGCCTTGCCTCTGTGTTCCCGCTGCCCAGTGCCTGGTCACCACGGGGACTGTTTACTACCTTGTGCACCACTGGAGGAATAGCCACTTGCCAACTGCCTGCCTTCCCCCGGAGCTCCTTTTAAAATAGTGTGTCCAAGATGGAGGAGGTCTATGTGGTACAGAGAACCACTATCACAATAAAAAGTTATAAAGTATTTATTAAAAAGAAAATGTTTAGAAGAAGAAGAAGGAGAAGAGAAGAGATTGGATTTATACCCCGCCCTTCACTTGGAGTCTCAGAGCGGCTTACAAACTCCTCTCCCTTCCCCTCCCCACAACAGACACCCTGTGAGGTGGGTGGGGCTGAGAGAGCTCAGACAGAAACTGCTCTTTTTCAAGGACAGCTGTGCTAGAGCTTGTGACTGACCCAAGGTCATATCAGCAGGTGCAAGTGGAGGAGTGGGGAATCAAACCCGGTTCTCCCAGATTAGAGTCCGCGCACTTAACCACTACACCAAACTGGCTTACACCAAACTGGTTTACAAGCATACTCTTAGCACAGCACTAGATTGAGCAAAGGATTGAAAAGAAAAAGCTAAAATGCAATTCCTTTGTCCCTCTTTCTACACATGCCGTATCAGATGCTAAAGTATAGGGCAGGCTCCTTAACTCAGAATGTTATAGATTTCTTGTTATGTATTCAGCCTGACATGCCGGACTTGCCCGGGCTGGCCAGGCACAACTCTCAATAGCTTCATGTCCAAAGACAATGGGTCCGTAGGATCCTAGCCGGCCCAATCAAAGGGCCAGCTTCTCAGCCGGGAGACCAA
>NW_015167530.1:636619-654093 GCF_001447785.1 Gekko japonicus | reverse complement strand
GACTGACCCAAGGTCATATCAGCAGGTGCAAGTGGAGGAGTGGGGAATCAAACCCGGTTCTCCCAGATTAGAGTCCGCGCACTTAACCACTACACCAAACTGGCTTACACCAAACTGGTTTACAAGCATACTCTTAGCACAGCACTAGATTGAGCAAAGGATTGAAAAGAAAAAGCTAAAATGCAATTCCTTTGTCCTGGGTCAGATAAGCTTTTCCTCGATATTTCTGGAGATTCTTCCAGGAGCATTTCTAGTCTAAAGTCCTCCAAATCTTTGTTCCCTGCTTGGAGAAGGGGGAGAGTCTGACCCACCCATCTCTCTCCTGCTAGAACTATTAGCATATTTATAAAGGTAAGCTGGAAAGCAATGGGACTGACTTCTCCCTTCCTGGCTGCTCTCCACCCAGACAGATGGGGGGGGGACATTTTAAACCTCCTGGTAAAGGTACTAAAAAAAATGCATTTCTTCACAATGCTGGAACGTATTAAAGAAAACTGAAACTACTCTCTAAATTAATGTGCCTCAGACAGATTTCTCTTTTGTCTGTTTGAAGACCTGTGCTGCTAACATGTTCCTTGAAATCTACTTGTAAATAAATAAATCTTCTGTGTTGTTAATATATAATTCCCACCTTAGTGACCTCCATATTCTACTTGCGCACCACAAAATTTAACTCACACCAGCAAACACAAAGCCTGTGCACTCACTGTCTTTAGAACACCTAGTATCTGAGGGGAAGGTTTATAGTTTAAAAATAAACCTGGCTCCCCTCCAAATCATAGAAACCTGTGTGGGTCTCCTCAGTTGATAGAAACAAACTGTCACCGAAACAACCAATTTTAATTATAGTGTAGTGTTTAAGCATCCCCCAGGGATGCTTCAACACCTGCCAGTTTGGCTTGCCACCGATTTGCCTTTCATGAATGCAGAGCCCATTGTCTGTTGATTGGTTCACTGTTTGAGAACAGTTCAATCCTGTTCATTGGTTTAGCCTTCAAGCATTCAAACAATACAGTACGGTACAGAGCAATAGGCCATGTTTCATGCATGCAGATTCTCATAGAGCCTGAAGGCGGTCCTATTTCCCCCTTCCCAACAGCCTTTTTGCTGCCACAACTAATGGTATGAATAAGAAAATCAATCAGACAGCCAACAATTATAAATCAACTTTTTAAAAAAGTCATATTATTTGACTTCGACTCCATGGCGTTTTTTGTCATGTACATTTATTTGCACAGCCTTCTGGGAGCTGTAGTTCCACCCCCATGTCATTTAATGACCTGACCTAACTAACTATGACATCAGGTAGAATCAATCTCACCTACTATACAGATGCATGGAAATGAAACTCCACCAAAGCTGTGTGACAGACAGCCATCCAAGGTGGTAAATGGACAGTTGAACAGATTGGTCATCTGCGCATCTATCAAACAGCATCTCTAGATCTCTAGTTTCTTTGGAAACCTTTTCTGCAGATATCTGCCTAGCAATGCCTTACTATGTGTATGGAGCCCCTGGGTATTCGTGTAGGATTCTGGGGCACACAGCTGACGCAGAATGTTAGAGGTTGGTTGAATCATTGCTATAATGGAGCCCCATTTCTTTTATAAAAATGCTCTACTGAGCAGTTCTGTTTCAAAAAGTTTGCAAAAAGTCAAAAGTGTGGGACGGGCTGCATGTCTTCATTGGGGTGACGGCCACTAAAGAGAATGCTTGCATATGCAGAGTCATCAATCTTGCCCATTTGCAGAGTGGCATCCGTAGAAGGCTCTGTTCAAATAAGCAAAGTCATCATGGCAGGCCATAGGAGGAGAGGCAGTCCTGCAGATATGAGGGTACAAGGCCATGAAGGACATTCTATGTGACTGCCAGTAGCTTGAACTGAACCCAGTAACTAATGGACAGCCAATGGAGTAAACTGCAGAGTGGGCTTAATATGCATGCACCACCCAGTTTCTGATAATAACTGAGCTGCAGCATTCTGAATTGACTGGAGTTTCCAAGTTTTTGTTTTTTGGGGGGGGGGGGTTAGGGAGACCTATATAGAGTGCATTACAGTAGTTTAGTCTTGATTGTACCATGGCGTAGATCCAGGTGGCCAGATCAGTCAAGTCAAGGTAGGCAAGTCATCTTCCAGGCTAAACTATCTTGGAAGGAAGCATTTTTTGCAGCTGCATTAATTTGCTTCTCCAAAAGTAATAATGGATTCAATATAACCCCTACAGTTCCTGATGGAGTAAGCAAGGGTCAGTTGAACCCCATCAAAAGTGGTAGGCACAATGTACTCAGTCATTCCAACAAGCATTAACTCCATCTTCTCAGGCTTCAGTTCCAATTTGTCCACTCTCAGCCATTTAACCACAGCAGTCAGGCAGTGGCTTTGCTGCATTCCCAGGAGATTTGGATAGAGACATAGAGCTGAGTGTCATCAGCATACTGATGACATCCAGTTCCAAAACTACAAATGATTTCTCCTAAAGGCTTTACATAGAGATTGAACAGTTTGAGTCTGGTCCATAAGGAACAATTTAAGCCAATCCAAAGTACAATGCCTGATACCTACTTCTGCCTCCAGATGTTTCAACGGGGTATCATGGTTTATCAATTATTCATTTATGTGGTCCTTACATGATTTCATTTCCATCCTTACATGGATGAACAAGGATCCAGAGCACAAGTGGTAGCTTTGACAGATCCCAGGATTCTATCAATAGCCATCATGATAGTGAATACTGCCAAATCCATCTTGTAAATTATACATACAAGGATCCACTTCACATGTTGCATACCAGCAAAACAGGCTCAGCATGGCATGCATGCCTGGAATGTATGCCAATTCCATCTCTTTGCCATGGACGCATGTATGCCACCATAACAATATTAGTTTCCACTACATGTATGTACAATTTTATGCATCTATTAAAAAGCAATGTGTGACTCTTCCTGCAATAAAGAATGTAATACTACCAATGAACACTAGATGATGCCATTGGACAAATTTGATTTAAAGCTTCCCAGCTTAGGCTGACTGTTGTTTCCAGTTTTAAATCTCACCCTCAGCACTTTCAGTACATTTAACATTATCTCTCCTCTCAGTGGGGCTTTGCTTTATCCCAGTTGTAGCATGAACATCCAGTGGATGCCACTCCAGTGGAGAGAAGAGAGAACTATAGGTGGCCTTTGCAGAGTTGGTGAAATGAAAACTACAGTCTCCTTGTATAAATGGCGGTGGAAAGTGCAGACAGGTATCTCCTTGTATAAATGGCGGTGGAAAGTGCGGTCAGGTCAATTTATGGCAACCCTGTAGGGTTTTCAAGGCGACAAGACAAACAGAGGTGGCTTGCTCTTGCCTGCCTCAGGCATAACAACCCTGTTTCGCTTCCAAGTGCTTAGACTTTTTGGCTCCCCCCCCCCCCCCCCCGTTATGGTTTGTTTCTGAATACAGCAGGTGAAAACCTGGATATACTTAGAATGAGAAACCCATGGAGACTGTTTCTAGCCAGTTTGTTTTTTAAAGCTAATGAACAAGTTCCTTTCTATTATTATTTTTTCATCTCTGATCCTTAAGCCAACAAAATGTCAGTCCTGCACTTACTAGTGCAGTGTGCAATGAACATTGCTTTTGTATAGATTTTAACAAATTCTGGCTCTCTCCAGACATGAACTTTTTTCTTTGCTCAGTGTTTGCATAGCTAGGATAATTCGGTTCCAATTTCCCTCTCTGGCTTGTTCGTTTCTTTTGACAAGCACCAGATGGGAAGAGGAGGGTGTGGGAAGGGAAGTATGAAATAAGAAAAGATAAACAAGGATCAGGAAGTTGTCACTAAGTGATTGACCCAGCTTGGTTTGTGACAAGCATCATTCTGCTGGGCATTTATTGTTACATTCCTAATAATAGCTGTGAACACCATAGTGGATCCTGTTAACTTTTGGAAGATGCTCTGTCAGCATGATTCTTTCAAAGGCAAGAAAAAAGGGCTCAAGGGAAGGCAACTGGTGAGTTTGCAGGAGAACAGGACAGAAACCTGACCTGCTGGCTCCCAGTGCAACCAGCTGCCTGTTTCTATAATGCTGTCGCTAGATCTAACAGCAGCATTAATCTGGTGCTTCATTTCCCTGCAGATCCTTAAATGCCATCCATCCCCACAGTCAGCAGTTTCCCTCCCATGGTTTATATTGTCCAAACAAGACAGTCCCTGTGTAAGATGATGTGAGCAGACAGAAATCAGGCCTGAAATTGAAAATATGTTGCGAAGCCAGAGAGGGAGAACATAAGAGAAACCATGTGGGAACAGGCCAATGGCCCATCCAGTCCAACATTCTGTGTCACACAGTGGCCAAATACCAGGTGCCATCAGGAGATCCACCAGTGGGGCCAGAACTCCAGAAGGCCTCCCACTGTGCCCTCCCAAGCACCATGCATACAGAGCATCACTGCCCCAGACACAGTGTTCCATCTATACCTTGTGGCTAATAGCCACTGATGGACCTCTGCTCCATATGTTTATCCAGTCCCTTCTTGAAGCTGTCTATGCTTGTAGCCACCACACCACTTCCTGCAGCAGTGAATTCCATGTGATAATAATTACTCTTTGGGTGAAGAAGTACTTCCTTTTATCAGTTCTAAAGAACCTTGAAATCTCCCCGGATGCTCCCTTTGACAGGAGCTGAACAAATTAATCAAATCAAAAAGAGAGCATGAGAGGCCTCACTCATTCAGTGTCACAAACACACACACACACACTTTCTGAAGGAGTGGAAATACATTTGCATGCTCAGGTACCACCATAGACTAGAGTTACCAATAGGGTTACCGTTTGCCTGGTTCTGGCAGTGATTCTGCCAGTTCCTTTCTCCCAGTGCAGAACCCCACCTTGCCCCCAGCATTATTCTTGAGGCTCCACTGATCCCCAGGAGCAAAATTTCAGGGGGCTCAGTGGGCTGCAGTGGGAGGGGGAAGCAGGAAAGCCCTGCTCCTCTAATCCTCTTCACTGAAGCAATCTTCACTTAATCTGTGTGCAATAGTGAAAAAACATGAAGCAATGCAGTATGAAATGAAGTACATTCATGCACTTATCAGTAGTGGAGGGGTTGTGACTCAGTGGCCAAGTATCTACTTTGCATGCAGAAGGCCCCAGGTACTGTCCCCAGCATCTGCGTTCAAAAAGTTCAGGGAGCAGATGATGTGCATGTCTCTCTGTCGGAGAACCTGGAGAGCTGCTGCCAGTCAGAGGAAACAATGATCTGACTCAATATAAGGCATTCTTGTGCTTTGTTTCCTCGGAAATAAAAGTTTCCTCGGAAATACAGTGAACAAATAGCTTTGTTCAGATGTGTCCTTGGGAGAGAATGACTATGTGCATGGTGTTAACACGGGAAACACCACTGGCCATTTGCAAGCTCTCTGATCACACAACTTTCAGAATGTTTCCACTTCTTCCTTTGCCAAAATTGAATTCATGCCATTCTGTTATCGTACTGGTGACTGCTGATTTTTTTTTAAAAAAAGAATCTTGTTTAAGAAGTGGATGTAACACTGTCTCAGAAGACCAGCATTTCTCCTCTGAATGTCCCGATGAGCAGAGAAATGTAGTGGTTAGAGTACTGGACTAGGCTCTGGGGCACCCAGCTTTCTTGCATCCAGGGCTATTTTTGGACAGGAACGCACAGGAACGCACAGGAATGGAGCTTCGGTTGGCTCCCAAGTTGGCCACGCCCAGCAGGAACTCATTAGCATAATAGGCCACACCCAACAGCAGAAACTCATTAGGATTGGCTACATTAGGGGTGTGTGGCCTAACATGCAAAGGAGTTCCTGCTACAAAAAAAGGCCCTGGGTTTTGACAACAAACAAGGTAAACAGAATAACAAGCAAAAGGTGGGTGTGGCTGGATGACCACACTTCTGGTAACGAGGGGTGTGTGGCCTAATATGCTAATTGGTTTTGCTGTTGGGTGTGGCCTATTATGCTAATGAGTTCCTGCTGGGCTTTTTCTACAAAAAAAGCCCTGCTTGCATCTTGACTCTAACTAGCCTTTCCTGGCAACTAACACACACACACCCATATGTAAAACTGTTTCAGAGTATCTGATGAAGCATGCACACACACAAACGTTTATACCCAGAATTCAATTTTGTTGGTCTTAAAGGTGCCACTGGACTCAAACTTTGTTTTAATGCTCATGGTTACAGAGTTCCTGTATATATGGACATCAAGATAGTGAGAAAATAAACAGTGCCATAGCACAAGATCTTTAATCCCTTGTCCTAAAAGCCAGTAAGCTTTCTTTTGCAGCAACAACTTGCTGCCAGTTCTTTGGTGCAGCCTGAAATGTCTGAGGACTTGATTATCAAAGTGCTTCACTAAAGGGGTGCCTGTTCTTTTACGATTTCCTAACCTGCTTACAATGGCTTTTCAATGTCATACCTATCAGTTCATTCTATGAACAAACCCAAATATTTGCACTCCGTGAATAGAAGGCTGAGTGTTCACATGGCCTTTCCCAAGTGTGAGTCTTAGTATTCCTTCACTGCTCTCTCTTTATTGAAATGTGAGGAACCATTCAGGGGTTTGCTGTAACATCAGGCCTTCAACACTATCTTCATTTGTGTATCACGGTTTTATAAGGTTCCAGGGTTTATTTCCCTCTCCCTTACTAAAAAATAGAGGTTATCCCATAATCTCCTATGTTGAGAAATGACTTTGTTGTGAGAAAGGGGACTGCCTTACTCTGACCGACTGGTAACACCGGGTAACACAGAGTCCTCATGAGTGAGCCTGTTCTTCCTTCTCCTGAGGGGGCCAATCCAGTCCACCCCAACATGTGATCAGTATTATTTTAACCATGTTGATTAAAGAGCTTTCTTCCCTGTCTTTCCACACAACACTCCAAAGCAATTTTAAAAGCTTTCCCTTGCTCGAAAGCCAGTCGAATCCAACTCTAGGGATGCGGTGCTCATCTCCATTTCCAAGCCGAAGAGCCAGTGCTGTCCAAAGACATTTCCGTGGTCATGTGGCCGGCATGACTAAACGCCGAGGTGCACGGAACACTGTTACCTTCCCACTGAAGCGGTACCTATTTATCTACTTGCAGTTTCTTGCTTTCGAACTGCTAGGTTGGCAGGAGCTGGGGCCAGAGACAGGAGCTCACTCCATCATGCAGCACTCGGGTCTCGAACTGCCGAACTACCGACCTTCAAGTCTGCAGTTCAGCTTCTTAACCACTTGAGCCACCGCAGCCAAAGCAATTTAGAAGATTTCAAAAGGATAACAAGCAATTGAACAATAAAAACAATTTACATTAAAGTTAACAGCTAAAACCAGAAGTTTGCTTAGCATGCATCATGATGGTTTTATCACTGATTTGGGGTTGGCTTTGTTGTTCCTCACCTTGGTCATGGTGCAGTAGCTAGTGTGTCAGAGGAGGATCTGGGAGACCCAGGTTCAAATCCCCCGTCTGCCACAGAAGCAAACTGGGTGAGAGCCAGTCAAGCTCTCTCAACCTAATCTACCTCACAGGATTGTTGTGAGGATAAAACAGAGGATAGTCGAATGATGTTGTAAGCTGCTTTTTAAAAATACTGAAAAGTGAACAAAGTGAACAAAGTGAGTAAATACTGAAAAGCAAAACTGAAACAAAACAGTTTCAGATTTCAGTCTGTCCTGGGTTTCATCTGCATTAATTCAGGGTTAAGTCAAATGTCAGGGAACATTTCCCCAACGTAATCGCATTCAGCAATCAAATAAACAGCAGAGAGTCTGCAAGCACCTTCTTTGGATGTTTTCAATGAAAGGTTCAAAGGGCATCAGCCCCTTCTCAGCCATATATTTCCTGGCAATGGACGCCCAGCTTCCTCAGGGAAGAAGAATTCCAAAGCACAGTGATGAATGTATCAAATTTGAACACTGTTATTTGCAAACACAGTGCAAATAAGCGCACTGGCCGTTTCATTAAAATAAACTATCTTCTGAGCTCAGATAAAACTGATTGTGTTTAGGGTCATGCACAGCCCTGAACCCTAATTGGCTAAAATCAGTAAGCAATTTCATAAATTTGAGCAGTTTTTCAAGTATAGTTTAGTTGACTCTGCTTCCTTTTTTTTAACAATAAAAGTAGAAAAAAGAAAGTTTATTTTAATAAATATACAGAGGTCATTTCGGGGGGATCGCGGGGGAACGCAGTTCCCCCGGGTGAGGTGCGGGGGCGGGGCACATGACGAAGCCCCACCCCCTGCTTCCAGCCGCCCCGCTTCTGGCCCTCATTCAGCCAGGAGGAGGCAGGAGAAGAGGGAGGGTAAGTTGCTTCCTCCCCGCCTCTCCCCACCCCTGCCTGCCTGGAGCCAGGGAGGGCCTTGGCGGGGCTTCCTCGCACTCCCGCCAGCCTTGCAGGTCCACCGCCGGGCCCCTGATGTCAGGGGGTGTGGCATATGCTAATGAGTTATGCTATTGAGTTCCCCTAGCTCTTTTTCTACGAAACGACCCCTGTAAATATATATGCCACACTTTAAAAAATTGATGAGGGGAATAACAATTGATGGAATCGGTGTTCGTTCTCTAATTACTACATATGTCGTTTTCATTCTGAATGCGAAATGCTGGAGGGTCCTGGAGTTCTTCGGTACCTCTGTGTTCATGCAAAGTCAGTGTTGCCATTTTGGTTCATGACTCTGGGAAATCTTTTTTTATCAGTTCTTTGGTCTACAATCCAATGTCTGATTCCAGGAAAATGTTTTCTAGAAAAATTTCTTTCCAATACAGTTTACTCAAAATGGTGTCCATACTGCAGATGTCTCTTGATTAATATGTCATGGAACCTTTTGTAGATGATTCCAAGTTAAGTTATCCCATCTAGTGTTTTCTCCCTTTTGCAAACAGTGCAAAAATTCAGGTTACCTTAAGCAGGGTACGTTTTATTGGAGGAAAGACCATCAGAGATCTAAGGTTCCTTTACTTGCTTATTTACCTAAGTAGACACTGAGAAGAAATAGGCAATTCAACAAAACCGTGTACGTTCCAAACCTACAAAATTCAAGAAGTTTAGAATGTAAGAGATTTCCTTCTGCACAGCTTGGATTTCCATATTTCAATCCAACCAATATAAAATCGCTTCAAAACAAAACAAAAAACCTGTATCTTGCGTAAGGGTTTCATTACTGACAGCATTGTTGCAAATGAACTGTATGCATGTTTTCATTGGGGCAATGTGTTCAAGATTGTTATCTAAACAATTATTATTATTTTTGTGGTGTTAGTTAATCAAGAGAAGGCTTATCTGCATTGAATATATTCAGAATGGTATTTGTTATCAAGATTACCTCATACAATAAATACACCAGCTATTTTAAGACAACCAAATAGGGAGGAAAAAAGAATGTATGAGCGAGTATTCGTTGGAGTGAGAGCCTTCACAAATACACAACAAATGAAAGCTCTGTCAACAAAAGAGTTTCTCAGTATAGAATTTAATACACATCTTGATATTTCACATCTTACAGCTTCCCATATCAATCCTTTCTTATCTGCCTTACTTATTTAGAAAACTAGTACACTGCATCTCCAGAGACCTGCTACAGATGGCTTGGCCAATATACAGACGTATCACCTAAGAAAGAGAGTCTCTTCCCTGAGCCTCTTGAAAAAAAAATATTTTGAGCACGCATTCAAGATGATTAAGGCATGGCAAAAGAGTGTTTCTCCTTCTCTGCCCTTATCAGTGTCTATATGACAATATGAATATTTATTCAGGATTGTACAATGATATTTATTCTAGTGTAATAAACCCCCAAATGCAAGAGTGTTCGAGAGCTTGTTCCACTCGCACTGAAAGTTCAGACTTTCCCATTTTTTGCACATGCAAAGCTGCCCTCTACTGAGTCAGACCACTGGCCTCTCAAGGTCGAGCTTAGCTACTCTGTCTCACAGTGGCTCTCCAGAGTCACAGGAAGTTGCATCACTTCTTATTTGTTCCTTGTAACCGGAGGTGCCAGGGACTGGGGTCTTCTGCATGTGCAGCAAGTGCTCTATCACTAAGCCATGTTCCTTCCTCTAGCAGCATTTTAAGTGTAAGGTATTCAGGGACTGTTTTCATAGCTTGCAACATCCTCTTCATTTGATTTGAAAACATGTGTATGACTTAAGTGTGATTAGCAAGGGCATCCAGATCCTGTCCTTAACCATTACTAAAAGCATATTTATGGCTTGAGCAAGTTACAATCTTAACCTTATTCATGATGGTACAATGTCATAATGAAGAAAAAGAAGAAAAGATGGTTTTTATACCCTGATTTTCTCTATGCTAAGGAGTCTCAAAGCGGCTTACAATCACTTTCCCTTCCTCTCCCCACACCAGGACATAAAAGCATAAGAAGAGCCCTGCTGGATCAGACCAGTGGACTATCTAGTCCAGTATCCTATCTCACACAGTGGCTAACCAGTTCCTCTGAAGGGCCAAGACTTTCCACCAATGTTGCCTCCCAGCTCTGGGATTCAGAGGTTTAGTGCCTCTGAACATGGAGGTTCCCCTCAGTCACCACGGCTAGTAGCCACTGATAGACCTATACTCCATGAATCTATCTAATCCCCTTCGTAAGCTGTTTATTATTTATTTATTTATTTATTTGGATTTTTATCCCACCCTCCTCGAAGATTGTAACTTATTCCTGTGGCCATCACTACATCCTCTGGCAGCAAATCCCATCTTTTAAGCAATCTCTGTGTAAAGAAATAAACAGTCACCTTGTGAGGTAGGTGGGGCTGAGAGAGCTCTGAGAGAACTGTGACTGGCCCAAGGTCACCCAGAAGGCTTCACATGGAGGAGTGGGGAATCAAACCCGATTCTCCAGATTAAAGTCCACCACTCTTAACCAATACACCACGCTGGCTCTCTCAAGGGATATTTTAAGTAATTATACATTGTTATATTCTGAAATGGATCTATACATCTAGGTGTATATAATCTTATGTACTAGATAATAATGCATTAGATAAACACAGGGTTTTTTGCAAGTTTGTATAGCCAAGAAATGCTCTTAATTCTTGTTGCATTTAGAGTTGGGGGGATTTCTTTTTAAAGCATGGCCTATTTTCCTTCCCTTCCCTTTGATATGTTAACAGAAACTTGAGTCTTGGACATTTTGGTACAGACTAATTTTGCTGCTTTGTACTGAAAATAATGACTTGGATACAAAGGGCACTCTCCCACTGCTGTAACAGCATTTACAGCACTTCCACTGACAGAGGAAGGGGCAAATCTGCCAATTCTTTTCTCCCAACAGATCCCTTTTACTTTGCCTTCCATACATTGTGAGAATCCCCTGACCCCCTAGAAGTAAAACATGCAAGGAAGGGCTCAGTATGCTAAACATGGGAGAGGGGAGGAAGCAAAGTTCTAATGCACAAACATCAGTCCACTTATTTATTTACAGTGGGGACTCAAACCTGCTTATGGCATTCTCCTGTCCTCCATTTTATCCTCACAACAACACTCTTGAGGTAGGTTAGGCTGAGGGTGTGTGTGACTGGCCTGAGGTCACCCAGCAAGCTTCCATGACAGGGCGGGGGATCCAGACCTGGGTCTCCCAGATCCTAGTCTGGCACTCTATCCATTCACCATGCAGGCTCTCTTGCAGTAATCTGTGTCCAGTTCACTGTTACTAAGGCTTCATGTCCATGTGAAAACTTAGGTGTCGGATCCTGAGCTTGTAGGATGAGCAGTACCACTTCAGAGTGCAGGTGAGGAGTTATGTGCTCCCACACACAAAAACTCTCCGGTCATTAAAAACTGAACATATCAAAGAGAAAAGTTCTAGCCTATGCCTGCATGTGTTGCTAATGACCTGGGTCTCCCAGATTATTCATATATAAACAGGTCATAAGAACATAAGAACATAAGAGATGCCAATGTTGGATCAGGCCAAAGGCCCATCCAGTCCAACACTCTGTATCACACAGTGGCCAGAAATACCAGGTGCCATCAGGAGGTCCACCAGTGGGGCCAGGACATTAGAAGCCCTTCCACTGTTGACCCCCCCCCAAGCACCAAGAAGACAGAGCATCACTTGCCCCAGAGCCCCTATCTATACCTTGTGGCTAAAAGCCACTGATGGACCTCTGCTCCATATGCTTATCTAATTCCCCTTTGAAGCCGTCCATGCTTGTAGCCGCCACCACTTCCTGTGGCAGTGAATTCCAAGTGTTGATCACTCTTTGGGTGAAGAAGTACTTCCTCTTATCCATTCTAACCCGACCGCTCAGCAATTTCATGGAGTGCCCACGAGTTCTTGGATTGTGAGAAAGGGAGAAAAGTACCTCTTTCTCTACTTGCTCTATCCCATGCATAATCTTATAAACCTCAATCATGTCACCCCTCAGTCCTCGCTTCTCCAAGCTAAAGAGCCTGAAGCGCCTTAACCTTTCCTCATAGGTCAAAAAGGTAACCTCTTCCTTGCAATCTGCAGTGGTGCAGCCCAATCTACCACCTCAACCCTCTGCTACCTCATGACCACTGCATTCTGCTGCATGCGGAGACCCGGCCTTTGTCAGCCAAAATCGGAGTGCGGCAAGCGGTCCAGGAATACCTGATGATGTGGCACAGATGGCGCTAAGTCGTGTGGACCACATTTGTCCTTGGGACGGCAGACCACCCCAGGTCTCATATAAGAGCAAGATACAAGTGTAATACATGTTTTTAAAAGCCTTTAAGTATCAGCATTTGCCTGTGTGGTGTTCACACTCAGCACCGGGATGCATCGCTACAAGCCCATTTAGGCTGCATTTGGACTATGAAGTTCAAGCAACTGTAATTCAGTTTATGCAAGGACAAGTCTAGGACTTTAAGAAGAAGAAGAAAGTGCCACCAGGTCACAACCGACTCATGACTACCCCATCCACAGGCACTCCAGGAGAGAGATGAGCAGAAGTGGTTTGTCATCACCTTCCTCCATGTAGCAACCCTAGTCCTCTCCTTGGTGGTCTCCCATCCAAGTACTAACCATGGCCAATGCTCCTTAGCTTCCCAGCTCTGATCAGCTCAGGTTAAGCCGGGCAATTTGAGCACTTTGGGAGAAGTACACATTTCTGAAGCAAACCTCTTTGTGCAGGTTCAATAACCAGAACCAGGATCAGAGTGCAGCCAGTTGTCTAGCAGCACCTGATGCTTCGGCACAGATGAAGCTAAGTAGTGTGGCCCTCATTCATCCACTGGATGGGAGACCACTGCAAATCCCATGTGGGAGCCAGACACAAGTTTAATACATATTTGTCTGGTTAAACATCCAGAATATCCTAAAGGAATAATTCAGCGGCCTCCACTGACAAGTGGCAGAAAAAAGTTGGGCTGTCAAGTATTGTCCATGCAGAACATGTCCTTGAGGACTACCACACCGGCCATAGAAGTACTGTTCACCTCCATGGAGTGACTAGGGCCCTGGGAGACTGATTTCAGCACTTTCTTGCCAAAGAGCTCCCTAACGCCCAGGCGGAACTTGGGGTCCCAGATGCTATAGATGGCCACATTCCAGCAGCTGTTGGACGTGAGGATCCAGAAAGCATAGAAGGAGAAATGGCACCACTTGTAACCCATCACGGAGCCCACCACAAATACAGCAATGGGGCTGAAGGCAGCTGCAAAAGCAAAGGTCAAGATGCCAATGGTCTTGGCTGCATTGATGTCCAAGAAGGAGAGCTGGCTGCCACTCTGTAACTCCACCCCTAGCTGTTTCCGGATCTTGCAGTACTGGTGGAGGGCGGCAAAAGTGACAACGTTGATGATTAAAGTGCTGCCCAAGAGGGAGAAATCAAAGACTGGATACAGCAGCATGATATTCCAATGGGACTGAGGTGGCTTGTTTGCTGGGAACTCATAGGTGCACAGATTGCTGCAGGAGTTGTACTGCTGAGTAATATCCGAGGAGGCGAGCATGGGGATCACTGCCATACAGTAGCTCAAGGCCCAGGTGAGAAGGATGAGCCAAAGAGTCCTGCGTTTGGTGATCACCGCTTTCTTGTGCAAGGGTTTCAGCACCGCTATGCTCCTCTCCACGGAGAGCAGGAAGATGGTGGTGATGGAGACAAAGGTGGAGCCTGCAAAGATGGGCCCGATGATGTAGCAGGCCAGCTCACCAGACTCAGCCGGCTCTTGCTCCACCCCATAAGCCAACCTGTTCACCTCCCTGTATACGGAGTAAGGCACTACAATAACGCCTATGATGAAGTCAGTCAGGGCTAAAGAGGCTTTCAGGTAGCCTTGGGGGCTTCGGAACTGCTTGACGCAAAGGAAAACCAGGAGGCTCACCACGTTGCCAAGGCTGATGGCGACGATCAGGAAGACCATGAGGAGGATCTTGCAGACACCCCCGGCAAAATCCTGGCTGCAGAGCGTGCAATTGGGGCTGCTGCTGCTGCTGCTATTTCCCAACATTGACCAGGTTGTCTTCACTTCCAAAGGCAAACTGGGTGTGTGGCGGAGTTGCAAGATGGGCTCTCCCCCTCTAGAGTTCCATGGAAGGCACTCAACAGGCTGTTTCCTTGTACAGATGCCAGCTGACTCTCCAGACCGGATGGTCCAAGAAGGTGAAGAAACAGCTGCATGAATCATCAATCTGCAAATGGGCCACAAAATTAAAACAGGCTGAATAAGTCTCAACTTAAGAGCAGTAAACTTTAACGCCATATCCCATTGCTTTGGCAAAACAGGGTGATCTAGCTCCTTATTCCACTCATTCCTGAGACTCTGCATATCACATTCATTAATTGACACCAAATATTTTAGGTTTCATTTTCTGCCCTGATTCAGTTAGAGTTTCCAGGAGCAAAGGAGACTCTGAGACACTTAATGCTGCAGGGCTATATTTAGATACCAACAAATGTTGCAGCTGTAAGTATTGCCATTCTACATCAGGTGACAAATCATATCTAGACCTCCACTGAGAAAATGACAAAAGCTCACCTTCAGTCTATCAATTGGCCTCATGTAAAAATCCTATTTTTAGGTCTGGATTAGCTCTCACCTTCAGTCTATCAATTGGCCTCATGATTAGCCGATAATGTTAATTTATCATGTTAAAACTGATCAAATTGATGTTGTCATCCCATTATACACCATTGTTCTCTAGTTGTAGAAACTGTGGGAGGAATGGGATCCACTCTGGCACATGTTGACCCTAATGCATTCCACTTAGAGAGGAGCACCACACAAGAGGCCTCCAAAAGAGCCCCCAAAATATGTTTAGGATATACTGGACACCACCGCGACTCTTCAGCAAAGGACTGAGCAAAGTGTCTAACTGTTGGACTTGTAACTCACAGGACGCGTCCCTTAAACAAATGCATTGGGTGTGTCCAGTCATTTGGTTTTTTCTGGGAAGAAGTTATTACTTATATCAGTTTTGTGTTGGAATACTCATTGATCTTTGAGGATTCTTATGTACCTTTAAACTCTTTTGCCGTCTCTTGAACGCTAACCGATGGTCAATGAAAATGGACCCTCCATGCCTTTACTACAGCTAAAAGGCTCATATTACAACACTGGGAAGATAAAAACCCACCTCAGGTAAATCAACAGATTGAGGACCAGAACTCTATCAATATCTGAATGCATGGCACATAGATGGCAATTGTGTATGGACTTGTTTTTAGATATTTGGAAACAGGCTATAGAAACTTATGTGTAGATCTGCCACCACTATGTTATATTTTTGTCTTGTCTTTATGTATTTTTAAAAATCTTATTTAATTGCTGGATTTTAAGTTTCCCCTTGTTGTTTTTTTAAAGAGGGGGAAACTAGGTCAGACTGTGCTGGCACGGCAGTGTAGCCTGCAAGGATATGAAATGTGTGTGTGCATGTGTGCATGTGGGGGCTCATTGGCAGAAGGTCCCAGGTTCAATCCCCGACACTGCCAGTTAAAAGGACCAGGCAGCAGATGATGTGAAAGACCTCTACCTGAGATGCTGGAGAGCTGCTGCCAGTCTGAGTAGACAATACTGACTTTGATGGATTCAGTATAAGGCAGTTTCAAAGAAGCTCCTGCCCATGTGGCCTTACTGGACTCAGATCTCTCTTGCAAGCACCCACACACTCAGAGAAAGAGAAACTGCAAAGACAGGAGGGCACCACTCACAATAACCAACTTCTATACAGTAGTTGCAAATACTGTGATATTTTTACACCATTCATTGCTAAACAGAGAGGATTTTACCAGAATCTCAAAGCCTGAGATTTTATAGAAGGGGGGAGACAATCTCACTCTCTTTCTCAAACACTTGCAAGCAGGGGAATTTGCTACTTGTGGGGAAATGATGCTCACCAGTCCGACACCGGCGGAGTCTCGAATACTTGGGGTGCCCCTTGATCTGGGTGAAGTGAAGCTTTTGTCCCAGGGCGGGAGCCACTTGGCATGGGAGAGGTCGCACTACCCTCTGCCCAGAGATCGTGTCTCAGGGGTGGGTCACCGCAGCCAAGCGGCGCGGAGGAGGTGAAATCGCAGGCATGCACGGCGGCCTCGCCCACCGGCCCATAATAGTTCGAAAGACTGGACGCAGCCTGGATGCAGCGGTGGCCGCCTCCACACCTGAGCGATTACATTCGTTGAGTTACACTGTGGAACTGCGCACGCCTTCGTTTCAAAGGAAACCCCCCCCCCCCCAATACATACGCGCAGAGGCACACGGAGACCAGCTGGGAGAAGCGTCACCCCGCGCGCCTCAGTCCGTCTCTTGAGCTTTGCGGCGCCGCACGAAGCTCCCGACGCTTGGCACCCTCGGGGTCTCCCGGCATCGCTCTCGGTCTCCAAATCCCTCGCCAGGCTACCGCGCAAACGCCGCTCTGCCCTGCTGCGACCGGGCGGCAGCGGCGGCGGAGCTCGACGGGTGGCGAAGGCGAGGCATCCCGCACTAGGGACCGCCTCCCGCAGCCAGAAGCGCCGGGTTCCGGCCGAGTGGCCAAACACGTCCAACGGGATGGAGACCGCAAAGGGGACTCGACCGCGCGCCTCCTCCGGCTGCTCGGCTCCAGTCAACGCGCTCTCCCGCTGCTTGCCCAGCCCAAAGCACTCCACCCGGCTGCTTTCCGTGGCGACCTCCGCGCTCTCGCCTAGTGATGCCTTCGTTCTCCCAGGACTTCTTGGCGCGTGTCTCTGTCCCAGCGGGCAACGCCCCCAGCCCGGCAGCGGCTAAAGGCGGGGAGAGCCTGGAGGAGCCGCGAAGGCATCCTGCGAGTCTCGCTCCGGCGCAGTTGAGAAATGCCAGTGGGACTCCCAGGGCCGGCTCACTCACTAGGAGATCGCCTAGAGTGGGACGGCCCTTATGGGCACCAAACTGCACCGGCCCCGTACTCTGGGAGTTTGTGTTTTTAATTCTTCCTAAAATGCATTTTTTTTTAAATTGGTGGGTGCAGGGGGGGGCAGAGGGGATCCTCGCCTAGGGTGCAAAATAAGCTGGAGCCGGCCCTGGGGACTCCCCCCCCCCCCCCCCCCCCCG